>NW_015553274.1:1003426-1026458 GCF_001515605.1 Sinocyclocheilus anshuiensis
TTCTAAAGCGTTTTTGAAAAATCGCTTACCCCACCTTTAACTAATTGGTCCAATAGGGATTTCTGGACATTTTTGATGACGTACATTCCTAATAATTTTATTTTTTTGGAATTATGCAGTAGCTACCAGACTCATATTTGCACTTGCAACTCCTGATTGTCATGTGTCTAAATCCCTATTAAAAAGGATTGTGCCTGCTAAGTATTAACACTATGCAGTGCTGCACAGTTACTGCCGTGTTCCCAACAAACTTCCAAAGTTCCAAAATGCAATGGCACCTACGATCAATTACTCAATAAGTACCTTGGTCCATGTTTATACCCCCCAACTTGAGTACCGCATAACTTATTCTGTACATTAACTAATAGGTAGGCCTACATACACCAGTACGTACAAAGGAAGTATATGGAAATAGGACTGTAAAATAAAGTGCACCATTTTACATAAACATTACACAGGAATTACCAGTTCTTCAAACTTTGTAAGCACTGTTGTGGAGAGCAATTTAGCATTAACAGTCCTACTCAAGCAATTGAAAAATAGTCCTCTTTTTATTAGGTAAGGTTAGGACTTACCAAGTGTACCGTATATACCAAGTACAGCAAGTGTCTTGTTTGTTACCACATAATACCACATTTTTCCGTTGGTGCTACACATTTACCATGTACATATCATTAGTATGTACAGCTATGTGTCTTATTAGTTACCATATACAGATACTGTAAGGACGTGCCTGTTTGTACCCACTTGTCCGTAAGGACTACATATTTACCATGTATATACATTAGTAAGTACAGTAAAGTATCTAATTAGTTACCATGTACAGGCACTACCTGTAAGTACCCACACTTGTCTGTATGTACAAAATAATTACCATGCATGTACAACTGTTAAGTACAGCCGTGTTTCTTATTTGTTACCATGTACATACACTTCAGGTAAGTACCTTGTGTTACCACTCATTTGCCTGTAGGTACAAGATATTTGCCATGCATGTACCAGGGAAGTACACGTACTGTAAAATAAAGTGCTACCGAAATGTTTCTGTGCACCATTACTTAATGAGAGATGTCCACCAAAATGCATGCAAGTGTGGGAATTATGGAATTTATAGCGGGTTGTTTAAAACCGTCAAAAAAGAGGACAACAGCACCCAAAAGTTGAGGAATGCTCAAAGTTATGCAAATGTAAAGTGAAAACGCTGGTGGCAGCCAATCGCTGTGAGCTTTAGGTAGTAACATCTGTCATGAGCTGTTTAAAATCTGCTGATTTTGCTGGAGTTTCTGCTGGATTTACTGCATAAATCATGTTGCTTACATGTGATCATATATCATTCATATTTCAATGGCAATTACTGTTACCGGACTGGCTGGGATAACAAAGGTATATCAAACTCCCAGCATATCTTTACTTTGGGCATACAAAAATAATTACAGTAATTTTTATATTATATAGTTATGTTATATTATATTATTTAGGACAATGTATAACAGCAAAAGATGATCATATTATTTGTAAGAAAACAAAAAATGTAATATTTTTATATATCAAATGGCCAAAATCCATTAAATCTATATAACAATTTCACTTCATTTTCACAGTTGCCAGTGTTCTTATCTCATGACCTTGCCGTGGTCTCCAGGATGTCTCTGTTATGTCAGGTATCTCACAATATTAGAACTTCAAGTCACAGTAACCCTTAGCAATAGCATAAATACTCCCACGGTTTGCCAAATGACTTATGTCAACAAAGTCCGATAAATAAAACAAATTTCTTCCATTACATATAGTGTGTAGCCAGAAAACAATGGAAGTATTGACAGAGCAAGGATATCACAAAACAAAGGTCATCCTAATCAAAAGCTGCAGAGTCTAAAAATGCTGTTGATATTATGGTGGAGAGTAATGCCGGAAAAATACCTTTCTGGGAAGCCAGATCTTTCAGTATTACTTTTTCAAAGCTAAAGATATATTCAAACTGTCTACACATTATCAATGACTTGACTTTAGTAGTTATAGGTTACTGGAAAAAGTTATTGCCTTACAAGAGGCCATACAGTATTGTGTTTCCAAAATCATCTTACTAACATTAAGAAAAATGTCTCATTAATGTCACTAAAATATCCCATTTTACGTTACTGTCTTTCCATTTCTTGAAAAATATAGTGTTGTTCCATTTCTTTACGGTCAGCCTCTATGCTCTAAATGACTGTGATTTTTATTAAGCGACGTGAATGAACCTAAAAGGATCCCAAATGCCACATCTTTTAGCAACTATATATTCAAGCACTGAGAAATAAATGCTGGGTATACAACTAAAATGTTATGGAAAAACAACAATGTAAGCACGTTTCTTTAAAGATACAATTATTAGAGGGCATGGATTCTGTGCACTTAGTCATCAAGCACACAAACATATTTAATAAATTAGCAGCTCAAACTTAGCAGCATAACAGACCCCTTTCACCCCCGGCACAACCTGTTTGCACTTCTCCCCTCAGGTAGACGCTACAGATCTCTATGCACTAGAACATCTAGACATAAAAACAGTTTTCCCCCCATGCCATCTCCATCTTAAACAGCTAACACAGAAATGATTACCTGTTTTCTGTAATTCATTTCTCCATTTTGAGCAATTGCCTGTCTTTCAAGAATTAAAGACATTGTGTCTAATGTGTGTATATTTTCCTATAGTATAGTAGAATGTGGGCATGGCAGGTGAACTTCCAATATTCCCTAATATGGGTTGTGCAGTCGTGTTTATTAGAGTTGGTACTTTGGGATTGGAGTGTTTGTGTATGTGTATGTGTAGGTGGAATGTTCATTGGTATATCGAGAGGAAATGGCTTAACATTCTTTTTGATTCATGTCAAGAAGTCATCATCACAAATGTAAATAATTTATTTTAACAATAGTACGGTAGTACGGTAATAGTACGGAACATTTTGGTTATGTTCTGTTCTACAAATAATAAAAGGAAACACAGGAGAGTTTATGACATTCATTTTGAATTAATGAAGACGTAAAGGAAATGTAGCCCTGCTGCACAGATCCCGTTGAATTACATTATTAAAATTCATAATAAAATAAATATTTTTTGAATTATTAATTACATTCGAATTTTTAAATTTATTTGAATGACTATATTTATTGGATTACAGTAGCATAATGGTGAAAGCTCTCATGAATAATGACGGCATGTGGACTCCTGCTGCCTGGGTCAACAAGGCCGCGCTCCTGTAGAAATTGTACAGATGTTTCCACTTCTGCGATAAGCAACTAACAGATGAGAATTAATCAGTTAGCCAGTGTACAATGATGTCAAGTCCATTTTTAAGTTACAAGAGGAAAAATTCGGTCTTGCTCTGAGCAAGACTGAATTTTAACTACATCCTGAGAACAGACTACGACACCACTGAGGTTAATAAATGTCTGGTTATGAAATTACCAAGATGATGCAATTCGATTTTCTTACAAATATCATTTTCTCTACAAAAAATGTAGAAGTAATGTAGAAGTTACAAGGCTGCATCTATTTTATCAAAATACAGCAAAAACAGTAAATACATATTTTTATTTATACAACTGTACAGTAAATAATGTACAAATATGTACATAAATCTTCTGTTCCAAATTTTACCACATTATTATTATTATTATTATTATGATTATTTATTTATTTTTTCTTTAGTCTTACTTATTTCATTGTTCTTTCTGTTCTCATGTCAGATATATATATATATATATATATATATATATATATATATACTGTATATGTACAAAGAGCTCCTAAAAAAGTAAATAACGTACAAATTTGTACGTAAATCTCCTGTTCCAGATGTATATACCACATTTACATTATTATTTATTTATTTATTGTTTTTTCCTTAGTCTGACTTATTTAAATGTTCTTTCTGTTTTCATGTCTATATGCATGTATATATGAACCAAGAGCTCCTAAAAAACCACAACAAATTCCTTTTGTGTCTGCACACACTTGGCGAATAAAGCTAATTCTGATTCTGCTATCCTGAAAAACAGAAGAATACAGTACAAGTGTGTACCTGAGTAAATTATATCCATGAGTATGATTACCTATAGAACATGGTTGACACCCCTTTACACCAAGTCTGTGCGAGAATATTTCTGGCTAATTGCATGTTTGTTGATGCGCAATGGCTGAGCTTTGGGATGTCAAGCACGTCTGGGTCAGTTCTTTCAGACAACACTTAGAAGGATAGCACAGTTCTGAGTAAGTATTACAGAAGTGATGCTAAAGTACCATCCCATTGACACAATAGCTTCCAAACTACCACTTTTGAAACGTCCCATCGGCTAAGTGAAACAAGATAAATAAAAGTGATGTTCCGTCTGCTTGGAATTACTCAGTGTGTGTGTAAATGTCTCCTGGGATATTTTCCTATAGTATAGTATGTCAGGAATGTGGGCATGGCAGGTGAACTTCCAATATTCCCTAATATGGGTTGTGCAGTCGTGTTTATTTGGGTTGTATTTGATCAAAATACAGCAAAAACAGTAATATTGTGAAATATTATTAAAATTGAAAATAACTCTTTTTAATTTTAATATATTTTAAAATGTAGTTTATTGATTTTCAGATATGACTCCAGTCTTCAGAGTCACATGATCCTTCAGAAATCATTTTAATATGCTGATTTGGTGCTCAAATGTTATTAATTATTATTGGTATTCAATTATTGATATGATTCTTATTATTATCAAAGTTGAAAAAACGTTTTTGTTTTTCTGATCGATAATATTTTGGAAATTGCAATACATTTTTTTTCCAAGATTATTTGATGAATAGAAAGTTCAAAAGAACAGCATTTATTTGAAATAGAAATCTATTGTAACGTTATAAATGTCTGTACTGTCACTTTTGATCAGGTTAATTTCATTCAAAAGTTAATTCAATTTAATTATTTGCAGAAAGGCAACATTAATGTTGTATTGTGGCATCAGTACAACTTTCCTTACGTTTTGAACATTTTACTAATTTTTAAACCATATTCAAACCAAAAAATCTACAAACATAAACTTTAAATTTATTCTTTAAAATAAGGATGTTAATTAAAGTTTATGTTTGTAAAGTGACTGCTTATATATTCCTAGAGTTTCCTGAATTTACTTAACAATATAGCTATCATGCTATTCTGTTTGAGCATATGCAAATCAGAGGTGCCAATTAAGCTACTGTGCAATTAACAATGAAGACAGTTATGTCACACAATGTTCCCTACATCGAAGAACCTGATGTTCAGACTGGCCAAATATGGTGTGAATCTTCAGGAGTGGAATGAAGTGGCAAAATAATTCAGAACACTGTTTCTTTTTTACCGCTAACTAAACTCAGGAATGCAAATTACATTGTGTATGGAAACACATTAAAAAGAAGCTTGCACACCATGACCTTCTGCTAGAAAGATGACAGAACGGACTCAGAAAATGTTCTCTGACATTGAAAGATATTTATCAACTTGCACAATACGGGAACCTGTGGAAACAGATCTCCTTTCATCTGTGAGATCTGCTGGTCATGATTCTGGCACGCTGACTCAGTGTCTCGGGTCTAATGGCTCTACTCTGATATTACAGGTAAAGAGTGGATTACTGAAACAGCTGCACAGGTGGTCACAGTCCGTTGTAATCCTACATCTGAAATGGTACAGCTGTTTTGTTCTAATTCAAGGCCAGTTTAAGGATGAATTACTACATTCAGGCTCCAAATAGTCATTCAAAGTAGTCCATGACAAAATATGCAGACCAAATCTGCCTCTTTGGTTACTTAATGATCCTGTGTGGCCTGTGACCTCAGGTTAGAGATGAATTCAGATGAACATGCCATTCTGCTGATTTAATGCTCTTCAATAAAGCTTTTCTTCCACATAACTTGCAGAGAGACATAAACGAGATACTTAAGTGTCTCTGAATCAACACTCCAACGCTTGGCTGGTCTCAGAGAGAGAGGTTGTTTTGGTTGAGTATGGAAAGGTATTCCTGTCTATTAGGGTTCTTCGGGACCATCTAAGACAGTGGGGCTTAATATACTCATCCTGAAAAATAATAAAATATTTATGGTTGGTACTCTGAATGATTTGCCACAGACTTCAGATATCTGAGATTTCGAGAAGCCTTATATACACTAAAATTATGAGACACACTCTTTGGTTACATTAAGCTTTTTTTTTTATTATTATTTAATGACACATCTTTTCTGAATATTTAAGAATGTATATATATAGAGAGAGAGAGAGAGAGAAAGAGAGAAAATCATCCAGTCAGCAATATCTCTATGTATTTTTTTTTTCCTATTTTTTTGCCAGCATTTAAAAAAAGATGAAAAACTTCCCATTTGTGCATGCCATGACAGCTCAGACATCAGCTATAGACATCTGATGGTTATTGCTTACAAGAAAGCTTAAAAAGAATCCAGAAACTATGCATAAACTTTGAAAATGTGAACGATTTTTCAAGTCATCTCTTTATTTATGATGTTTTACACCAGATGTAAGCAGCTGTCCCATAACTGGAATATTTTCTCCTTCACCATTGCAACCGGTCAACTCGAGTTCCACAGAAGCTCTTAACTTCAAGAAGTTTGTGTGCGTCATTGAGCGAAAGCATGGTTTCCATGACAGAGCTTTGGAAGCTATTTAGCAGAGTGATGTCGCAGACGTTCAGACTGACAGTATCTCTTGGGCCCGGGTGCCATATTTGTGAGCACAATAGGCCTGCATTGCCACGGGGCAGAGAGAGTAAACACAAAGCAATGATGGCTGACGTATAACCTCTTGTATCATCAGTACATCTGTCCAGAGAGGTCTCTGAGGTGAGCTTTAACACTCTGACCCTCCAAACGATACAGCTACCACCCCTGTCTGACGTCTCCCAGGATCAGTCAGATTAAACTTCAGATGACTCCCTCTCTGCTTACAAATGAGACATTCATCACTGTGAAAAGCAAAATTGCACATTCACTTGAAGTAGTGTCTTCATTCCCATGATGTTTCACTGAAAAATCAACAACCACCAAGGTGGGCGTCAAGTTTAAGCAATAAAAGTAAATCTTTGGATAGTGCAAATAGACTGTTTTGGTTGGCTGATCCTCTTTTATTCATCCTAACTTGGCCGGTCAAAGATGCAAACCTTAAAGGGACAGTTCACCCAAAAATGAAAATACTGTCATCATTTACTCACCCGCCACTTGTTCCAAACCTGTGAGTTCTGTTCTTCTGTTGAACACAAAAGAAGATATTTTTAAAGAATGTTGGTAACCAAACAGTTGACGGGAGCCATTGACTTACACAGTATGGAAAAATATACTATGGACGTCAATGGCTACCGTCAACTGTTCTTCTTTTGTGCTCAATAGAAGATAGAAACTCATACAGGTTTGGAACAACTTGAATTTGCATTTTTGGATGAACTATCCCTTTAAGCAAAAAAAAAAAATCTCCATATGGCTCACCTTAAAAATTCAATTTTTTTTAACCTTCAGTATGGAAATATGTTTAAACATACACATTTTACATACAGGTTTTTATACTGATATAAACAGATTTTTATGCTGGTTTCAAACATTTAAAATGTCTTAAATTAAAATTAATTAATTAAAAAATAATTTGTATGACTTATATCCACCAAACCTTCATATTCTTGAAATATTTTAGTGTAAACAAGTGAACATGATAAAACTTTTCATTCAGACAAGTCAACTACAGATGTGGATCTGAAGTGAAATGATGACCTTATTTTTCATAAATGTCAGGCTGAGGCAAGTTGTCAGATGTGTTTTAAATTTTATAAATTTTTATAACATTTATTATTTACAATATTAGTTTGCCAAACCAGTAGTTTCATATTTTTAATGTTATTTTTTATTTTATTTTGTGAATTGTTTCAGTGTTTTAGCTTTTAAAAAAAAAGTCTAAAATGGTTAATGGCAACCTACCACATAAAATAAGATAAAATTCCCCGCTAATAACACATTTTTATACATTTAAGCTGCTTTAAAGTATAAGCAACTTTTACAGAAATCAACTTTTGAAATCATTTTGGAGACCCAGGTGTTCAAATAACCACAGAACGGCCTCTAGAGGAGAGACATGTTACTGCTGCACTTTCTTCACGAGCATCCTATAAGATGCTGTGCATGGCACATAGCACTCATTTTAAACTTACTTACTCGTTATAGAAAACACTTGTTCTAACATAAAGTAGCACCTTGAACGTGAAAACGTTTTAGTCGTTCATTATGGATGGACTGAAATAAAATATGTACACAACGAACAGTAGGGTAGAGACTTCGGTGACAAGAAATAGCCTAACTGGGATTATTGAATGACAAAACAAGAAGCAGTACGTGGATACAAAAATAATCAGGACTGCGGCAAATAAATAGGCACTAAACGGAAGCAGCGGTCACGAAAATCAAAAGTATGTTTATGGCATGTGTTCGTTGGAATGTGGTGCGTTTTCCCCTCGTGTGTAACTTATGCAAACGCTCTGTGAGGTAACGCAAGCTCGTCCCTTTTCCCTTCCAGCATCTGATTGGAGGAGACGGGCGCTCAGGAATGTCATGAAACTATTTAAATAGCACTTTGTTCTCTTTGGTAAAAGTTAGATTGGCCACTGGAACTATACAGCAAAGAAACACCGAATGCTGTAGACCGCAGTTAAAGAGGAAAATAATTTCTTTATTTTGAAACGACCTTTGATTAACGCATCTTAGGAATTATATCAAGTTTCCCTGGATTTGCTGCTGTTTTAAACCCGTGGAAGGTGCATTTTTTTTTTTTTTTTTTAATAATTGATTGACCTGTTAAGGTTAAGCTTTGCTGAATTTTCAGTAACTTACACATTTATTTATGACTTCTGATAGGTAAAAGAACAAGTAAAAAAATGAAGTCAGCTGCAATCTTTTTGCTGCTGATGCTATGGAACTGCGAGAGCGAGCGAGTCGCAGGTGAGTGATGATACATCTGTAACTGATGGCGTTTAGCGTTTGTGAGTGAATGCTGGTGTGGTTTAAAGTATAACTAGCTGTTAAATATTACAGTAATAATTGACAGCCAGTTGGTAATTATCGCAAAATAAACTCCAACAAGGGTGAAGGGGTTTATGAATGGGTTTATTTTGCAATAATGACCGGCTTTCTATGCATTATCCTACTTATTACACGGCTACCTAAATACATGTATTAAAATGAAAGAATAATTTAAGTTTCGTTCATTTTATTATTAAGACAAGAGCACCCATGAAGAAAACAGTGTATGAGCGGTCAAAAAATTGACCGCTGAATTGACCAAACAGAATCAAGTACAACAAAGAGAGCCGTATAATAAAAAAAAAATATTCGTTAATATTAAGTACATTATAATGAGATTTCGTTAACTTCTTGACTCCTGGTAGAAAGTCGAGACGACAACAGTGTTTTCGATCTGTTTGAGCTCGTCCAAGTGCCGAGGAAGAACCACGGGGTGACTCTGGTGAAAGGCGACGACCCATACAGCCCCGCCTACAAGATCCTGAACCCCGACCTGATTCCCCCGGTTCCCGAGAGCGCCTTCAGGGACCTAATCGATTCCATTCACGCGGAGAGAGGATTTCTGCTCCTGGTCAATTTCAAGCAGTTCAAACACACGAGGGGAAGCCTTTTGACCGTGGAGAAGACAGATGGCTCCGGACCCGTATTCGAAATCGTTTCCAACGGGAAAGCCAACACTCTGGACATTGTTTTTTCCACTGAAAACAAGCAACAGGTCGTGTCCATCGAGGAAGCGGATTTGGCGGTGGGACATTGGAAAAACATTACTATTTTCGTGCAGGAGGACAGGGTTCAGTTCTATGTGGGATGTGAGGAGGTGAATACAGCAGAGCTCGATGCTTCTATCCAGACTATCCTCACTCAGGAGACCCCAGGTGTGGCGAGCCTGAGGATCGGCAAGGGCGCAGTGAAGGACAGGTTCATGGTGAGTGGACGTTTCGCTGTCTATGAATCCTGTTGCATGCCAAATAAAGTAAGAAGCATTAATCATTTGTGTATTTTTTTAGGGGGTGCTGCAAAACGTGCGCTTTGTGTTCGGAACCACACTGGAAGCAATTCTGAGGAATAAAGGATGCCAAAACTGTGAGTGTAATGCACGTGTATGAATCCATAAGCAAAGTTGATGACAAAACAGCTTCTTGCATCTTGATTATGCCACACTGACTTTAATTTGGTGGTTAAATATGAATAACTAATTTAATAATATTCATATATTTTTTAAATTGTATTTAATTTTGTATTGTATTTTAAATAACATGAGAGCACTACTTCTGTGCCAGTGAATGAACAATAGCAATATAAGATAAAGACTTGAAGCTGCATTCACTGTCATCAGCCTTTTTTCATTATTTTTTCACTCAACTTTTCCATCAGCTTAATATTTTTTTATAATGAACTTTAAGCCATCTGAATGCCCTTTCCTCTTGCAGCAGTTATGACTGATATCATCACCCTTGACAATCCCATAAATGGATCCAGACCTGCAATCAGGACTGATTACACTGGCCACAAAACAAAAGGTAATCCTTCCCTTTAAGTAATCCATACAAATAAAATATACACAAGTTGAGAATCCAAATGCAATTTTAACCATTGCAAACTGTATATTTCTCCTATGAAGATCTGCAGATGATTTGTGGCTTTTCATGTGAGGACCTGGCTGCCATGTTCAAGGAACTGAAAGGTCTTGGTGTGGTGGTGCAAGAGCTGTCCAATGAACTCCGCAAAGTGGTGAGCAAAAAGTTGTTGCACATAAATATACTGAACTTGTGTAGTGGACACATGCTGTAGATTAATACACTCCATCCACATAATCAAACCTCAATTTTTGTTCTGTTTTCTAGACGGATGAGAAAAACATGCTCATGAGTCGCATGGGCATTCATCGTGGTGTCTGTCTGCACAATGGAATTGTGCACAAAAACAAGGAAGAATGGACAGTGGATGATTGCACAGAGTGCACTTGCCAGGTGAGAACCCAATAACCTGCAGACATGTACTTGTTAGACTCTGAGGGCTGCTTGCTCTGTCATTAAGTCACTAATTTGTGTGTTAGCGAGACGGGAGCCATGTTATGTAGGCGCTGTGTGATACACAGTACTGGTCTTAGTCTTGTCCATTGTGGCAGACTTAAGCTGGGTGTATCCATTTCCCTGAACTACCTAGCCTCTAATTAAAAGTGTGAAATTGAGGTAGCTAAAGAGAATACAGTCAAATAACTAAACCTTATAAACTATGATATTTATGGTATATACATGCCTTCAGCCTATTCTCTATGAAGTGCCACATTATATTAATACTGAGGAATACTTACATGCCTAATTACACAGATTTAAATACGACCAGGTTATCCACTCTCAAGCTTAAATTTAAGATGACTTGAATGAAAATTGTAACGTTGAATGTGGTGTTGTACTACAGCAAGAGGCCATGCTTTTTCATTCAAATGCACCAGTCTTGACATATCCTTTAACAAATGATTAATGAGAGTCATTGTGTTAACCGCAGAACTCTGCAACAGTGTGCCGCAAGATTTCATGTCCCCTAATCCCATGCGCAAATGCCACAGTGCCTGATGGGGAGTGCTGCCCTCGATGTGGAATCCGTAAGTGCAACTGAACTACTGTATAACAAAGTTTAGACACTTAGAGTCATTGTAATAATTTTTTTGAAATATATATATACTACCATACAACGTTTTGGTTAGTAAAATACATTTTTAATTAATACTTTACTCAGCAAAAACATTAAATTGATCAAAATTGACAGAGAGATTTATAATGTTACAAAAGATTTCTATTTAAAATAAATACGGTGCTTTGTATTTATCAAAGAATTTTGAAAATCATCAACATTTTATCAACATTGATAGCACCAAATCAGCATATTAGAATGATTTCTGAAAGATCATGTGACTCTGAAGACTGGAGTAATGGATGCTGAAAATTCAGCTTTGCCATCACAGAAATGAATTACATTTTTAAAAGAATAAAATAGAAAACACTTTTTTTTAACTGTAACAATATTTTACAATATTACTCTTTTTACTGTATTTTTGGTAAAAAATAAATAAATAAATAAATAAATAAATAAATAAAATGCAGCCTTGGTAAGCTTAAGAGACTCACCCACAGATTAAAAGTAAATGTACAAGCGAACAAAAAAAACAAAACACTTTTGTGTCAACTTGAATGTGATATATTGTTAACCAGGCAACATTTTGACTTTTAAAAGCTTTTAAATTGAAAGCACTGTTACT
Source organism: Sinocyclocheilus anshuiensis (assembly GCF_001515605.1). Classification (NCBI taxonomy): domain Eukaryota; kingdom Metazoa; phylum Chordata; class Actinopteri; order Cypriniformes; family Cyprinidae; genus Sinocyclocheilus; species Sinocyclocheilus anshuiensis. The sequence goes on from NW_015553274.1 coordinate 1,015,753, forward strand.
ACCCAAACATCCACAGTCATTCCTGCATCATACAATAGACTTCTCAACTGAAGTTTAACTAATAAAAGGAACACTAGAGCTTTGTGCATCACTGAATCACTAAATGGCCATAATTGTCTATATTAGTTAAAGAGAGGTGGAAAATTGGTGCTGTTTGGCAAAGTCTCAAAAAAGAAACAGCAGGCTCCTCACGTCTTGAGGGCTCGTCATGCATAGCAAGGATTTCAATTAATATCAGCCTCATGTGTTTGAACTTATGGCATAATCAAGGGTGTTTTCAAATACCATTTCCACATTTGGAGAAAGGTATCCCTGTGCATTAAATACACTGACATTTCCCCAGCATTCCAGCTGCTTGGTTCATGCCAGGGTTCCCTGGAGTGTTCTGTCTCAAGCTGCCCAGGCTAAATTGAGTCCATTAAGGCCCAGTATTAAAAGCCTTTCTCTATTTTGCTGCTTTAGAAAGAAGGAATAGCTCTGCTATTGTCTCATTTTGCTCTCTTGACAGCGAGCGACTCCGCTGAGGATGGCTGGTCCCCCTGGTCTGAATGGACCCATTGTTCTGTGTCCTGTGGAAGGGGCATTCAGCAGCGTGGCCGCTCCTGCGACCGCATCAATAACAACTGCGAGGGCACGTCAGTGCAGACGAGAGACTGCTACCTTCAGGAGTGTGACAAGCGCTGTGAGTGGTGCCCAGTGGCCAAAAGTGTCTATGGTTTTTCCTCACAGTAGAGGAGAAAAGTAACCCGCGTCTATCATTTTCAGTTAAGCAAGATGGCAGCTGGAGTCACTGGTCACCCTGGTCTTCCTGCTCAGTGACCTGTGGTGCTGGCGTTATCACACGCATCCGTCTCTGCAACTCCCCAACACCTCAGATGGAAGGCAAAGATTGCCAGGGTGAAGGTCGGCAAACTGAGAGGTGTGAGAAATCACCATGTCCGAGTAAGTGAACACCCTATACAGTGTGTCCATTTTTTTTTTTTTTTTTCATAAAAAGTGCAGTTGTCCAATTTTTTGTTGTGTATTTTTTCATAGTCAATGGTGGCTGGGGACCATGGTCACCCTGGGATACTTGCTCTGCCACCTGTGGAGGTGGCGTCCAAAACCGTAAACGTCTTTGCAATAATCCAGTACCCGTGTATGGCGGCAAAGACTGTGTGGGAGATGCAAAGGCCAACCAGCTTTGCAACAAGCAAGCCTGTCCAATTGGTGAGTTACAGTGTCACTCAACCCTTTAGATGACACTAGTCTGTGTTTCAGAGGGAAATCATTCACTTATTTTCATTTTTTTTTACAGATGGATGCCTTTCAAATCCATGCTTTGGAGGAGCCCAGTGTACAAGCTTCCCAGATGGCTCTTGGAAATGTGGAAAATGCCCCACAGGATACACTGGCAATGGAATCAACTGCAAGGATATCAATGAGGTGCAGTACCCTGCTTTTTAGGGATGGACAAATATTAAAATCCTGGCTGATACTGAATTATTATTTTAGTAATGAAATGCAGTGGGCAGCAAAAATCTCATTCAGATTGCCCTTTTTGCTCTGTTACAGTGTAAGGAGGTCCCTGATGCCTGCTTTGAATTTAATGGAGTCCATAGGTGTGAGAACACAGTGCCAGGCTACAACTGCCTGCCGTGCCCCTCTCGCTACACAGGCCCACAGCCGTTTGGTCGAGGTGTGGAGGACGCTGCTTCCAAGAAACAGGTAAATGAGAGAACACCAAAAGATTACGGATTATCAACATTGCACCTGCTCATGAACTAATGTGCGCTGACTGATTTATCTTTTGCCGCAGGTGTGCACGCCTCGCAATCCCTGCCTCGATGGAAGCCACGACTGCAATAAGAACGCTCGTTGCAACTACCTGGGCCATTTCTCAGACCCCATGTACCGCTGTGAGTGCAAACCTGGCTTTGCTGGAAATGGACTCATCTGTGGAGAGGACACTGATCTTGATGGCTGGCCAAATGCTGATCTTGTGTGTGTCGAGAATGCAACCTATCAATGCAAGAAGGTTGGCATATATTGGCTTTATTTGTTATTTGTTATATATTTGTTATACAAATAACATCATTGTGGCTAGTGTTTATATTCATATACTACTGCTCTTTTTTTAAGGACAACTGCCCCAATCTTCCCAATTCTGGGCAAGAGGACTATGACAAGGATGGAATTGGTGATGCTTGTGATAATGATGATGACGACGATGGCATTCCTGATGACAGGGTAAAATATCAATATCTAATGTCTATACAGTATATTCCATAGGTGCTCATTCCAGTCAAGTGCCTTTTTGTACATTTTGCACCGTGCGTGAATGAAGAAAGTAAATCCACCCAGATTTTACATAGCTTACAGTCTGAGGTGTGGAAAAAAAAGGGCTGTGTAAAGTAAACTCAGTTTCTCTTGGAAACAAACCTCAAAGAAGTACCTTTCTGAAAGACCTGCAGTGTATCTTGCTAATTCAATATTATCCTTGGTCCAATTCCTAAAATAAGGCTAGCTTTTATCATTGCACTCCTCGAAATAGACCTACACAGCTGCAGCCAAATTACAAGCCTAACTTGTAATTTGTAGTAATACAAATTATGTATTACTACATATTTTACATAGGTTATTATCTAGTAATAACCTTCGTGTGAGCAGGCCCTATGGAGAATTGCACGACTGTTATTTGCCATATGTTTCTATATCTGAACTGCGGTGTCTTTTAAAATAGGACAACTGCCCACTCATCTTCAACCCAAGACAGTATGACTATGATCGCGATGACGTGGGAGACCGCTGCGATAACTGTCCATACAACAGCAACCCAGACCAGACTGACACTGACAACAATGGCGAAGGTGACGCCTGTGCTGTGGACATTGATGGAGATGGTACGAAACTGTGTTCTATTTGTTTATCCATACATAGACATTCCTTGATAAACCTGCCAAGAATACATCCATATTTCACTCCATAATCAAAAGAAATAAGATACATTTTATTTTGTATAAAGAAAACAAAGCCTTTTTTTGGCATTGTCACACTTTTAGGACTTTAGCATATTTTACACGACCAATTCTCAGTACTGTAATACTATTAATACTCTCAATATTTTAATTTTTTTTAATTTTCACAGCTTTTTTTATTTATTTAAAACTATTAATGCATAAATTGAAGGCGGTAAAAAGTACAACAAAAATCCTAGCATTCAAATAATATACAATTTTCTTCACATAACAGTAATGAGAAAATGATACATGTCTTCTTTGGTATTATGGTAATGAGAATATGAGAACAAAAATCTTTTTGTATAAAAATATTAAATACAAATATTAATATTAAACAAACTAATAACAGCAAAATATAATAATTTCTTTCTCTTTTTCTTTTTAATTCTTTTGTTCGTTCTCTCTTTCGATTGTGAAGTAAGTTATGACCTGGATATTTTCTTGATGGGTTTCGCGAGAATCACCCTGACACTTTCCAGTGCGTTTTCAATCAATCGTCACCATTATGTCATTCTTTTTGACAGGTATTTTGAATGAGAACGACAACTGCCCATATCTGTACAACGTCGACCAGAAAGACACTGATCTCGATGGAGTTGGTGACCAGTGTGACAACTGCCCTCTGGAACACAATCCAGACCAGGTATGTATATGTGAGACCTAAATGAGTGAGTGAATACCGCAGGTGCTTTCAAACCATTATATAATCCACAGAGATCTATGAGCTGTTCAGTTCAGCTTCAGAGCCATTGCTAAAAAAATACCCAGAGGGTAGTCGCAGTCTTTACTAAGCTATGTATGGGAGGAGAAAATCCTCTTCTCCTTGAATCCAAAGCCACACAATAAAGCACTAGGAGGCTTTTCAGGGACACTCACTAGTGTTCAATTAACCCAAAGGATATGCAGAGGTAAAGAATGGTTATTAGTAAGGAGCGAGAGATTTGCCGGTGGGTTTATGCATGCCCTGTCGGCACTCAATCCCTGCGGATCACACCTGTGCCATGGTTAACTGAAGAGACGGAATGCACCCCTCCTCATTAGACGCTGAAATGTGACTATGGTAGTGCGAGGCTTCAGCAACATGAGATTGCTTTCTGAAAAAGCCTACACAGATGGGCCAACTAGGACAGAAGTTTGTGCCTTTTAGAAAAAGACCCATTCTGGTGGGAATAATTTAATTAAGAAAGCCATAGAACTTTACTTTAAAGAGAATCTGAGACATCTGCATTTACTGATTCTACACTTTCACTCCAACAGCTCGACTCCGATTCTGACCGTGTCGGAGACAAATGTGACAGCAACCAGGATATCGATGAGGACGGTCACCAAAACAACCTGGACAACTGCCCATACATTCCTAATGCTAACCAGGCTGATCACGACAAGGATGGTAAAGGAGATGCCTGCGACTATGATGATGATAATGATGGCATCCCTGATGACAAAGACAACTGCAGATTGGTTCCCAATCCAGATCAACTGGATTCTGATGGTCAGTTTTACAACTGAATATTCATAACTATTGCACTCATTAATGCTAAGATTTATACTTACTGGTTTAACTTCTCCATTTGTAGGCGATGGACGTGGTGATGCCTGCAAAGATGACTTTGACCAAGACAATGTCCTAGATATCTATGATGTCTGTCCAGAGAACTTTGACATCAGTGAAACCGACTTCCGCAAATTCCAGATGGTTCCTCTTGATCCCAAGGGCACTTCTCAGATCGACCCCAACTGGGTGGTTCGTCACCAAGGAAAAGAACTGGTTCAGACAGTCAACTGCGACCCCGGCATTGCTGTTGGTAAGTTCAGTCTTTAAAAAAAAAACAGAATTAAATTTCACATAAGCAAGAATAAATATAATACCTTGCACATGTAAAATTAATAGGCGGTGTTTAAAATATCAATTAATATCATAAATTAAGTAGAAAATCCTGCACAGTACCTTAGCTTGCGGAAACAGACAATATTTAATACAACTTTTTGTTCATTATTCATGAACAAAAAATAAAACAAAAATACAAATTAATATAACTAGGAAAAACTGAAACATTATCATTGACATTTGACATTTTCTAATTATAATCAAATTAAAATGCAAATGGCCACAAATCAAAAACAAAACATGTATAGCCAGTAAATTTAAAATATGTATAAATTCTGACTTTTTTTCCCAAATTTCTTTAAAGGTTTTGATGAGTTTAATTCAGTCGACTTCAGTGGAACATTCTTCATCAACACGGATAGGGATGATGACTACGCTGGCTTCGTTTTCGGATACCAGTCCAGCTCTCGCTTCTACGTGGTCATGTGGAAGCAGATCACACAAACCTACTGGTCCAGCACACCTACCAAGGCACAGGGTTACTCAGGGCTGTCAATCAAAGTGGCTAACTCCACCACAGGGCCAGGCGAGCATCTGAGGAACGCCCTCTGGCACACCGGAGACACTCCAGGACAGGTGCGTTTCAACAAGGTCACTGTGATGAAATCAGGTTTGAAAAACCCTTCATATGAAGGCCAACATTTATGTACGTGATCTATTTTAGGTGCGCACACTGTGGCACGACCCAAAGAATGTGGGATGGAAGGACTTCACTGCTTACAGATGGCACTTGACTCATAGACCAAGAACTGGGCACATAAGGTATTACTAAAAAGATAATGGAAGCTAATTCTGGAGAAAAAAAAAATGTTATTTATATGTATTTTAATAATTATTTATATATATGTATTTCAGAGTGGTCATGTATGAAGGCAAAAAGATCATGGCAGATTCTGGAAGAATTTATGACAAAACATACGCAGGCGGAAGACTGGGTCTCTTTGTCTTCTCACAAGAGATGGTGTACTTCTCAGACCTCAAATATGAATGCAGAGGTGAGCGTCAACATCCCATAGAGATCCAAATAAAAGTTTGCTTGCTTTTATTCATATTCATCATTAACACTTCCTGTCTTTCTGTTCCTTTTCAGATGTGTAATTGCACAGGCAGGAAGTTGATCAAAGAATGCACCTTTCCGTATAAATATGTATTCCAGGCAAAGTCCAGGGACCGATTTGATGCTACTTTTTCTGCTGCCGCTCACACACTGGTGGAGTGAGAAAGCAGGTAGTCAATTTCAATGTAACTGTCACTGGTTGGGATAGAAACCAAGTGGCTTCCGATGCAGAATCTGGACTCCTCCACCATTAGCAGGCAGAGCAGAAGAAAGTCTCCCTCGCTTTGCTTAATTGGGAAGACTGAGATCTCACTCTGAAAAACCTCATTCGGCTCTGTGTGGGAAGAGCTCCCAACAGACAGCTATGCACTTCAAAACCTTTGCTCTCTCTCTCTCATGTGTTTTCATGCTCTCTTCCTGAACAGGTGTCCAAATTAGGGCTACCTTAGAGAGAGCACAACCCTTTAAAAAAAGATTACTATTATAATACTCAGTATTTTATCAAAACTTTAAACCATTTTCTTGACAACAACAAAAAAAAGAGTTGTGAATGTTTAATGTATTGAAGCAACAACAAATGGTTTAAAAACATTGTATAAGTAAAAGAATACTGTTTTTGTTTTTGCTGACAGTCTAAGCAGGTGATTTTACAAGGACAAATCTGTCATTTATTGATTTTTATCTAAATTTCTGTTTATCTATCTAAAGTTTCGCTTAGCAGTCACATCTTAAGTATCATGAACATCCATTAAGGTCTGGCGGGAGATAACTTATGGTTTAGTGGGCATAGTTTTCTCAGGGCTAGATGGTTAAACCATTTTAACATATTCATTAGAAATGGCATAATGAAAGGTTGTACGAAGAGGAATTGGACAGACCAAGGTTTAAAGACTCACCACATATGGATACTAGATTACCAAGTACTCTAGTGTGAGGTTTTATTTGAGATGCTAATTTCTAAATTGAGTTTAAGTCTTTTAGACTTTTTCTATATATATTTATGTAGCACTTATAAAACACTTTAAGTGCTGTGATTTTGCTTCAAGAAGCAAAAGCGAGGGTATTTCTAAAGATTGCCCTCACTAAAAACAACTATTTCAACATTTAAAAGAAAAATACACTCTCATAACCAAGGTTCTGTCTAAAACTACTCATCCAGACCTTTCCAGTCAAGAACCAATCATCCATCACTTCCAAAGGAGATGATCGTCTGACCTGTTTGCCTTTTCTGTAGAGAGAGAGATAAAGGAAAACTTTAATGTACAAATATTACCTCATTGCTGTTTTGTAATTTGATCAAGCAAAAACTTAAAAGTACTTTTTCCTTTGCTTCAAGAAAACAGATTGGTTGCCTTATTGCTACTGTAGCACAAGTTGTAAATAGTATATAGAACAAACAGCCAGCCCCACATCCCAATGGAAAATAGAGGAACACAACATTTGTTTAAGGAATACATTTGCCAGTGCTTCAAATGTCCAGTACTTTTTTTTTAAGTTGATAAATTATTGCTTTATTTGTTGTCTCTGTTTGTAAGACTGTTTCATATGTGTGTGTAGATAAATGCTATTTAAATAATTTATCATGGAGTGCCACCTGAGAAAGAGGCATTTCCGTCTGTATAAACGGTTTGCACACTGACGTGAGGATGTTCTGTTCTTCATTATTTGTATCTTTATTGTGTTGTTATTTTTGTACAATTAGTGATGCTTGACTGTAAACATTTGTACTTAGTTAAACAATGCAGAATGCTATTTTTACGTATAGCAATTATTTTGGTACATACTTCAGAATAATAAACAGATGATAGATGTAAAACATGTTTATTGCCTTTGGCTGCTTTTTATTACTGCATGTTTGTGTCTCGTGAGATTTTTTTGTTGTGCAACAGCGAGTCTAAAAAATTCTGTGCATGACACGAAAGGTCAAAGTAATTATAAAACTGAAGTTCATAAAGGGTACCTTGGGCCCAAACATGTGCTTGAAAGCAAACTGCTACATAGTGTAAATGCCTTAAAAAGACACTCATGATATTCTAGACCAAGGTCAATGTCAGTTCCAAGTTAAATGCTGAGACAAGTCTTCTTATAAACGAGGCATTCGTTGCATCCAGTGGGGACATAATTATGGATTATAATGTCTTTTTACGCGCGTTGCCGGAGGGTTAGAGTGAGCAGCGGCGGCCTACAGCGAGCAGAGGCCAGGGGCTAGTGTGAGGAACGGCCGGAGGGTTCGAGTGAGCGGCGGCGGAGCGTCCAGAAGGACATGTGATGACTCTGGGCTGGGCTCCGTTTCGTCCACGGTGAAAGCCGATCCGGTGATCAACTGCGCAAAGTTGTAGTATTTCCTCAGCAACCAGCACGGATCAGCTCCAGGCATGACAAAGCAGATATCGTCCTCTTTTGGAAGGCCAAACAAAGTAGTTTCGCTTTCACAACGAATCACACAGTGCCTTCACGACATGGCGGAGGCGGCAACAGCGAGAATAAAAGTTACGCCTTCTTTCTTTGCGTGAACATTTGGGCAGCGTTATGCAAATCTTCCCACATAGTGATGTAGGTATGTTGGGGCGTGTTAGAACGAGCCGTTTTAGGTAGGCGTGGCTGACTCTTAACTTTTATAAACAATATCTCTTTGGATTTGAGACTTTAGTCTTTGCAACTTTACAGATCTTCTTTATGCACCAAGAGCTTGTAACACTCCAAAGAGAAAGGAAAAATCGAAATCGCATCATATGACCCCTTTAAAATGTATTTTATTCCGCTAATGGCAAAGCTAAATTTTTAGCAGACATTTCTCCAATCTCAGTCATGTGATCCTTTAGAAACCATTCCAATACACAGTATGATTTGATGCTTAAGAAACACTTCTTGTTATTATCGATGTTGAAAACTTTTTTTTTTTTTGGATTCTCTGATGAATAGAAAGTTCAAACACAGCATTTATTTGAACTAGACATATTTTGTTACATTATAAATGTCTTGAATGTCAAAAAATATATGAAAACATATAAACATAATATAATGAATGATTCATTAGTAAGTGATTGCAAAGGAGAATTAGCTTTGACGTACTATGTGACACCTAGTCTGAAGGTGTCAGAAAGCTGCAGCTATTGTGGCTTTATTGTGGAAATTTTGACTAGTTAGTTGCTGTCTTACATTCTTACATCTGTAATGTCAGTCTTTGTTTTGCATTTGAACAATATGAAACCACTGTGTATACAGACTACCCTTATGTTTATTTGGAGCGTACAATAGCATAAAATGTTTTCAATAAAGAATCAAGGTGAATCTCCACTGTAAACTGTCTGTGGCAAAAAAGGAAGCCAGAGACTAATAATTTACTTTTCATTAAGGCACTGGCATGAGATGAGAGGCTACGCGGGAAGTTAAAAGGAAGTTGCTCTAGCTTTTAATTTTCTGCAGTGAGCTCCTGCTAACTCATGGTTAAAAGGGATCCTGTAATTCATGCAGCTCCCACCACTGTACTGTAACAGACAGCAACAAACAGATCAAATCACCAGGCAAACCTGCTATACGTGTGGAAATAAAACGGTACGATGAATGATGACTTCAGGTTATTTTTAAAAGTGAAAGTTGTAGGGAAAAGTATATGAACCATTGGATTTATATTGAATTTATGTATAAACTGGTCATAAAATTTGATCTAATCTTCAAGTCATAAAGACAACTAATATACACACAATGACTAATTTCCATGTCTTTATTGAAAAAAAAGGATATATAATTTGAATGGCTGATAACCCATAAATGGCCAGTTTGAAGGAAAAAAAGCAACATTATTTTAAATTAAAACTAAAACACTAAAGACTAAAATCAATTGTTTTACATACTAATGTGATACCGATACATCACACATCCTAGTCAGTTTTAGTATTAGTAATTTTAGTACTTCAATTTAGACTTATTTCTTTTGGTTGCATAGTCACCATTTCTAATTTTTGTTTAGTTTTCATCTCATATTTATATTTTATTTGATTTCATCTTCATTTATATTCTAGAAAATTATTTTAATAGTTTCAGTTTTAGTAAACGATAATACTGGTTCAGATGTTTTCTTACAACTGTATATGAAATGTGGCTTCCATTCCACAGAAATCAGATATTACCACCAATCATATCTATATACAACAGTAATACCTAGTTTAGTTTCAGAGTTCTCTCATATTTTGCCACAGATGCTTTGACTTTGACAACCAGAGCATCTAAAAAATATATATGACACGAGATGATGAATTTTGAGATCTGAATAGTTGCTGAGCAGTGAAAGGAAGACTGAGGCTTCAGCAAGGCAATGTTGTTACCGTTTACAGCCACACACTGCCCTCACAGATGTGTGAAATACCAGACTCAACTGCCACATGCATACATCCCAGTACTGACCGTGCTCTCCTGCAGCCCGCTTGACATCGCATGAGAGGGGATGTTACACCTACAGGTGTTTGCTTTTCCATTTTGTTTCAAGCCCAGGAAAAGCTGGACAAGGTTGTGACATCATATGCTCGCTGTGTGACAGACAGCTGAGAAGTATTACACGTGTGTAGAGATCGCCACTTTCAGTCACCCTGAGAAGAAACGCAAGTCATAAATGGACACATTCATTCTGGTCTGACAGAACAGACAAGCTCTCTGTATAACTGCTTTCCACAGCATAACACATTTTGAGGACTACAGGTGCATCTCAATAAATTAGAATGTCGTGGAAAAGTTCATTTATTTCAGTAATTCAACTCAAATTGTG
>NW_015553274.1:1026931-1028384 GCF_001515605.1 Sinocyclocheilus anshuiensis
TTAAAAGAACCAAAGACTTAAACTACTTCAGTCTGTGTGCATTGAATTTATTTAATACACGAGTTTCACAATTTGAGTTGAATTACTGAAATAAATGAACTTTTCCATGACATTCTAATTTATTGAGATGCACCTGTATATTATGACACACATGTCCATAATAAAGTAAACTGCTATCTTTAAACAATATCAGGTTTTATAGCTTCTATAAACACACAGTACTCACTAAGCATGGGGCGATATTGTAAAACACTGGTCATCAGATGCTCTGTACAAATGCTACTAAACAATAATACGGAGTAACTCACATTTTAGATAAGAAAATATGGTTAGGTATTCTTGTTGATTTTGACTCCTGCAGCAAAAATGGTTACAAAGGAAGCCACAGAAAATCAGCCGTCATGTCTCCGACAAACACATTGTAGTGAATGAATCAATGTTATTGAATGAATCGGTTGAGTGACAGATTCAATGACTCACTTCTTCCTAAATAAATCAGTGTTATTGACAAGTCGGTTGCAGGACTGATTCAATAACTCACTTGTTTGTTTTGAATCGGTTGGTTGAATGAATCATTCAACTCACTCATAAAGACGGTCATCTACACTCTAAAAAATGCTGGGTTAAAAAGGAACACACCCAGCTATTGGGTTGTTTTGACCCAGCGGTTGGGATGTTTTGAACCCAACCGCTGGGTCAAAACAACTCAATAGCTGGGTTTGTCCCTTTTTAACCCAGCGCTGGGTTATATTTAACCCAGCATTTTTTAGAGTGTACTGGTGAACCGACGTAACCTGCATGAAGAAAAGAAAAAAATGCTCTTACCGCAACAGGCTTTGACTTTTAATGCATAGATAATACCAATGAGTGTGGATCAAGAGAGCAAATATATATATATATATATATATATATATATATATATGTGACTGCATCCTAATATGACCCAGAAATGAACCCGTATCAAACAACCCCAGTCTCCTCAGTATTAACAATGAGAACTTAGAAAACTGTCTTTCTGATGATCGGCAGTAACACATCTCTAACTAACTCATCTGTTAGCTAAGCTCTGAAGCCAGATCCTCCAGTGTTTGAACAGTGGGCAGAGCGGACTGTCCGGATAAGATGGATGAACTGAGATGCTCTGTTGCATAAGGTCTGGCTAACTTACAGTGTGCACTTCTCAGGGATCTGACGGCAGCTCATCCATAAGTGACCACCACAGACAGCTGAGAGATGCCTCTGTACCACAATATTTACCCTGCAAATGTTTTGGTTTCCATATTTGCAACTGATAAAGAATTGCACTGTATCCTTGTTTAAAGCTTTATTTCAAAACATGTAAATTAAAAGAGCTAAATTTGTGCCCTTGTTTTTCCTGATTTTTTTTTTTTTTTATTTTTTGTGTTTATTTCAGTGCTGATCCTCCTAGGCTTACATTTTAAGTACATTGGTG
>NW_015553274.1:1028466-1042492 GCF_001515605.1 Sinocyclocheilus anshuiensis
TATTGTTATTATTATTATTATTACTTTTATTATATATATAATCATTTCATTATATCTTTTTTCTATATTATATTTCAGTCCTTTTTAAATGTTTACTTGTTTAAAGCGTAAATGCAAAAAGTTAAAATAAAAAAATTATTTATTTTAATTATTATATATGTATACCATGTGTATAGCATATTTAAAATAATAAACATAATTCCAATTAAACTATATATAAAACAAACAGATATTGATATATCTTTTTATATCAATATATAAATCCAAAAAACAATTAATTTAAAAAATAAAATAATCAATAAGAAAATTTGTTTCATTTTTATAATATAAAATGTTTGAATATATATAAATATATAAAAATTCAATTAAACTATAAATGAAACAAACATACAGTTTCATATAAAAAAACTTGTTTCATTAGTAATAGGAATATACATGCTAATACTTGTTCTATTTCCAGGGCACTTTTGCCCATTCTGGCAAAGATGATATCAAAGAACAGAGGAGCAAGTGAACAAACATGAGGGCTAATATTGGGTTGCGCACATCCCTATTTCCCCAGCACTCTCTGCGGGGCAGGACAAAAGACCCACAGAAATGTGAGCCTGTGGAGTGCTGGTCTCTTTGCCTCAGATGCATGAACGAGCTCCTTTAGAGAGTGAGGCTGGAGCGAACACCTCACAGCAACACATAGTGCTGAGGGAGATAAAAAAAAAACCACACACACTCTCACACACATAATCCTCCTCGGCTCGCACTTGAACAATGAAAATTAGACCTACAACACTGCCAACATTTGCTGCTCTGCAGCTGTGCCCATCTGATTCAGTCGCTCAAAGGAGAACACTGCATATCCTACTTTAATATGAAACCAGAGCTTTGTCTGAACAGCTCCTTTACTGAAACAAATACTTGTTGCTGTTGTAGCCACTGTTCAAATCAACACCATCTATTGATCCAGTTTCTCATATACACTTAGTAGGAACAGGCACTGAAAGAGAATAGCACAGTCTTTGTCCCCGCTGTGGGACATTTCTGCTAATTTCACTAAACCCCAGAATGGTGCCAACCAGGTGAGAGCTCTATAAAAAAATTGTCAGCAAACTCTCTGTACGTGAACACCTGGTTTGTGCATGTTTAGACATTCAAATTCATTGTTCATTTTACTATAATGTACTGACCTGAAGAACAGAGTATGACAGTTTTTCCTGACAGTGGATTTTTTTTATTTTTTGGTCTATTAATTTATACAAAAAAATGCAATTTATACATAAAATGAATTGAATACACCTCTTCTACGACAAGCATGTTTTTAAAATTCATTGTTTTCTAAGGCATTTGGTCAAAAAAGTCACAGATACCAATGTCTTGATATCCTAATGAAGAAAAAAATTTAAAACTATGAAATTCTTAAAAAGAAAATCATATAAAGCATTTTGGTATGTGAAACTTTTTTAATATATAAAACATATAAAACATAATATAAAAATATTTTTAAAAACTTAAAATATATAAAACTGGTATTTTAAATTGTATTTTAAAATATACACACACACACACATATATATGCATTTACAGGGGCAGTTCTGGGGGTGAGTGGATATCCGGGGCTTAGCCCAGAGACATTCATATATGTGTCAGAATACACAGGATACACTTAAAAAAATACATGTTTAAAATCTACTTTGGCTAAGTGCCTTCATTTTTTTTAAAGCCAACAATAATTAAACATGCAGGCCTCTATACACTTATTTTTTTAGCACTTGTACATGCATTTACACTGCACAAACAAATTGCATTAATAATGTTATGAGATTGATGTTTTAAATATAAAAAGTGGAACATAGAAATATAAAATTATAGAAAAATATAGAATTATACTTTTAAATATGAAACTAAAATTACCAGTAGGTGACGGCAAGCCACTGTTTTAATGAATGAGTCGTTGAGTCAATCGATTCTTTCAAAACGAAAATAAGAAGCTGTTTTTAATGAATGGATCAGTGAATCATTGACTCACCCAATTCGTTCGATGCAAATTCATTCAGTAAGGAAACACCATTGTGTTGCTGCAGAGGCGCACAATATGGCTTTGTTTTAATTGACCATTTAAATCACTTAATATTTATTTCTTGTTTATTGAATTGTTGCCCTGACACGAAAAAAGTCTGCCACAGACCATGCTAACCAAACCGTTCTTATATCGTTCTAAATGCGTGTGTGTGTGTGTGTGTGTGTTCATGGAAGACTGCATATAATTCTATGATTAAATAACCTAATTTGACAGATGGTAAGATCGGCATTATATCGATAAGTTATAGCTACAGTAAGTTAGATACCTGAAGCAGCTGCTGTAACTTTTTATCGATGGTTGGCCAGTTTATATGTCGGTGACATAGGCTACATATACATATATATTCTAAATATTTATTTGACATTTTACCACATTTTAGAGTTATTAATATTACATTTTCATTTTCAATGTTTTTTGAACCATATGAAACCAACATGGAACTTGACACATGCTTTAAACGGTAACACCTTAGAATAGGGAAAACACATTCACTATTAACTAAGAGTTTTCCCTGAACAAAAATAGCTGCTTATTAATAGCAAGGTAGTTGTTAAGTTTAGGTTTGGGGTAGGATTAAGGGATCTAAAATATGGTCATGCAGAATAAAGCATAAATATGTGCTTTATAATAACTCATAAACAGCCAATATGCTAGTAATATGCATGCTAATAGGCAACTAGTTAATAGTGAGAAATGGTCATTAAAAAAAAAGTGTCACCCTTTAAACTAATACTTCTCTGTTTCTTTATCTTGGACACTTTTATTTGTCTTTGACCCAACTGTCCTTTACAAAAAGCAAAACAATCCAGAAAAAAATATGGCAGTTTTTCAACTAGGGTGTTACACAATATACTTATAAAACCCCAAAGCAAGAGGATAAAATGTTGAGCCACATTTCCACTTGTGGATTGAATTCAAACGATTGTTCCTCTGGTGACACTCCAATAATTCACCTTTTGAAATTAAACCAAAATTTTTGCAAAGTCTCCATCAAACCTGTCTGTGCTCACTTACAGTCCCACATGAGCAAGATCACACCTTGATCTAAGACATCTGCGCACATTCCTGCAGCTTTCTCCCAAATGGAAGTGTTTGAAAGGAATGAACTGATCAAAACAAGAGGCCCATATGCGCTTCAACATTGCATAACATGAGAATATGAATGCTGGGAATGTTATCAGCGGCATTCAAGTCCACTGCTAATGTCGGCTCCGATGGCCTCGTGGGCAGTGCGCTGACATGTAGCACCTTTGCGCTTCAGGCGTTCTGAGTTCGAGTCCCTGCTCGTGGACTTTTCCTGATCCCACCCCCTCTCTCTCTCACCCACATCGCTTCCTGTTGACCTACTGTCCTATCTAAATAGAAGGCATAAAACAGCAAAAACAAGTCTTAAAAAAAAAACAAAAAAAACTGCTGATCACCATACCTTCACCTGCAGAGCTTTGCTTACCGTCACCCCCATCATCCAACCATCTTTCCAAACATAGCCAATCTATACAGTAGATCTCATCTGCTCGGTCTCATATCACACACCTGTGGTAGATAAAACAATGTGGGATGACATAAAAATGAGCAGAACATTTGGATGTTTTCATTAAAACTGGATCAATGTATTAAAATCTATTTATTATCACCTGGCTTTAAAAACATTGATCTCTAATAGCAAATGAGTTTAATATTACACAGATATTGCATATTTTGCATATATGTTGTTAATTGTTAACCTGCTTTCAGTATCTAACCTTTTGTTTTGTTCATTTGGATTTACTGCCCAATATGGTCCTAATTTGTGGTCATGCTATGATATTTATC
Organism: Sinocyclocheilus anshuiensis; assembly: GCF_001515605.1. NCBI lineage: Eukaryota > Metazoa > Chordata > Actinopteri > Cypriniformes > Cyprinidae > Sinocyclocheilus > Sinocyclocheilus anshuiensis. Next base: position 1,032,353 of record NW_015553274.1, read on the forward strand.
ACTGAGAACAAAAAGAAGACAGCTGCTGATCACACGTTAGAAAACCACCACAAACCACAGATAAAACCCTTTCACACAGAGATCAACTGTGTATTTTTGCAGATTTTCCAAAGCCTGTGATTACAGAGCTAATTACCAGCATTCCTTGCGGGCTACTGCTTAGAGAGCAGCACAAACACTAGACACCCTATTATGAGCCTTGAGCTCCTGCACTTATTAATGCTTTACACAGACACATTTGAATGCTTTATCTGGGTTGTAACAAACAAGGACAAAAAAGCACAGTACAAAAATTCAGTTTGGACTGGTTTAATGTCAGTAGGCATATTTATTTATTTATCACTTATTTAAAATTAATATTATTATTATTTTTGTTGTTATTTTTATTATTAAACCAACAAAAATGTTGATTATTGTTTTATATTATATTATTGTTTGCTATTAATTTATTATTTGCTTTTAATAATAATAATCTTTTTTTTTTATTTGATTGAAATATAAAAATCTATTCTAAAGAAAGGTATGAGGCTAATCATAGAAGCTGAATTTGAAAGCCTCAGCATAGTTTTTGTGGGCGCAGTCCCAAAATTGGATAATGTCACTAGCTAAAAATTCTCGAAGGAAACAATCAAGACATTATGGGCCCAAACCAGCGGTAGAAAACACTGAGTCTGATTTAAAGCCTGCGTTGGCTTGAGAAAACCATAGAGATGGCCAGCACTGAAAGACTCCAGGATACCCACTGGATAAATTTATAGCACAGATCTTTGAACCACCATGTGGCTATCAGGGAAATACCTGCATATAACACATTTGGTGATACAGCCTATTGGAAATACTTGCAAAAAAATGGAACCTAATCTTAGGTTCTAATAACCATCGATATTAGAAAGTAATAATGTAGTCCTCTGGCCTTCATGAGTGGATTTTCCAGTCACTGAAGTGTGTTTGAGGACCTGTAATTTGACAGGTCACTTGCCCAGTAGATACTAAAAATTAATGAATTTTTGACGTATTCAAGTGTTTTCCAAAGATTACAACATATAATATCAGTTTTCTTTCCATATAGAAAGTTATTAGTGTCAAATATGACAAACACTTCAGACTCACCTCATTTTGAGGCCCAAATTATTTGTAGTTACAGTGCTGAGATTAATGACTGCTGAAACTGCAAAAGAGAGAGGTGAATCACAAAAGCCAATTTCGCAAAATACAACCTAAAACCCTGAATGGCCATAAAAAGTCTGTTATGTTGTTGAGGTGATGCAGTCAAGGCTGGTGTTAACTGGTTAGTCAGTGGTAAGGTTGTGAGTTGGGGTTTTTAGACTAGGTTTGACAGTTGTTCCAGGACCACCGAATCTTGTTGATCCAAGTAGACATTCTACTTGGCAAAACCACAGTCCCCGTAATAGGTCAATATAGAATCACTGGCACCACCGCTGCATGCTAACAGTAACAACAGCAATTTACTTGAGTCTACTTGATCCGTGAGCCAGACAGCACAAATACAAACTTGCATGCTTTCTATTTTTATGTCTGGTGTTATAAATGACATAAAAGCCTTCTAATTACAATGTTTATAATATTTCAAGTGTTCCACTTTAGTAGTGCAGCTTTTGTAGAATTATCTGCACATGCATCTTGAAATTAAAGAGGGTTTTTTGTCTTGCCAACCACAACACAGCATTTTTTTCTCTCTTCTGCTCCTGTTGAAGGTTTAAACTGTGCTGAACACTCTTTATAGGCCATACAGCTTTTGTCAGATAAACAGTATGCAGACAAAAAAGTTTATGATTTTGTCTTTAGTTGCATCTCTAAACAGTCAACAAAAGTTCAGATTAAGGCTAACACAAACATCTGTTAACCTTGTTCAAAGCATAAATACATTACTTGTCTGAAACAAATCATATGACTTTTAGTCCTGCTCACTTTCATTAGAAAGACTATCTTGTGGGTGAGCAGATGATAACAATTGTCATTTTAAACAAAATATACCCCAACAGATCTATTTAATTCTAGACTCTTTTCTTGACGTTGCTGTTTATATGCTGTGAAGCATGTTGAAAACATGAGTTTATTCGAATTATAGTCATCTGAAAACCCTGCGGCCTCTTCTGAGGTTGAATTTTGGTTCTTTACAGATCCCAAATTAAAATCATGATTAGGTTTAGAGTAGGGTTAGGCTTAGGAAAAATGCAATGCTGGAACATAAAGAGTAATTGTGTTGGTCAGTTAAATGATTTGTCGCAATGGGAATAAAACTTATAAAAGTTTTTTTTTAAAAGCCCACTTTTAACTTAATAGATCTATTTGGTATTAATATTCCAACAATTCCAAGTATATTTGTGAATCTCGTCATTTTAAATAAATTAGGATTTCACACCTACAGTTTCACAAGGGCTTAGATTTTTTAAAGGGGTCATATGATGCCCATTTTCCACAAGTTGATATGATTCTTTAGTTTAGGGTCTTAATGAAAAGTCTGTAACATAGTTTGGTTAAAATTTCTCAATGGTAGTGTAAAAACACCTTTTTTACCCTGTCAAAAACAGCTCTTTTCAGATCAAGCCGTTTTTGTAGCATTTCCCTTTAAATGTTAATGAGCTCTGCTGACCCCTCCCCTCTCTTCCGAGCTGCTCTCAGAGAGACTGTTTACTTTAGCCGCATTCATCGTGAAACTTGCTAATTAGCACATTATTAGGAAAGGCGATTTGCAAAGATTCATTACAAAACATTATGCTCACTTCTGTAGATGAGGCTGGATCATGAATGATTCGCACGAACATAGAGGCATTTAGGCAGATCGGGGGAGCATTCCCTTCAGAAACAAACGAAATCCACTGCTAGTTCAGCGGCTCAGATGTCAGGAGTAAATGACGACTGCTATGTTCATTAGTGATGTTGCATATGACACTGAAGCTTCAAAGTGCGTATCGAGTATGCAGCGCAATTTCTCAGGAAGCTCTGTGCTGGAGCGCGTATTGTTTTCAGAGAATCATGTGATCAACGAAAAAACGAAGCATTATTCTTCAATCATATTGATTTTCGTACTGGCATTTAGCCACAGCTTAATGGGTAAATTATTTTATCAGAGAGAGAAATTCAACAAACAAACAAACACACACACACACACACACACACACACACACACACACACACACACACTGTTAGGCTTTTATTTGTGCATATAACATGAGTTGATGGAATTTGTGGTCGCTGCTTCGTTTAACGGAGCATCTTTCACAGGCTTTTGGCTGGCACATTTCTTATTAACCACCAGATGGCGCTGTTTTTGACACTCTCGAAGCTTTGAATCTTTTCCTGAAACAGTCAGAGGAAAGCCTCAATGCTTCATGAGGCTTCATTTGCCCATCACTAATGTTCATTATTACATCCAACAACAGAACACCTCAATCGCTTGTTAGGAGTCATTCTTGTCTACATCTGCTCTGGCGGTGAAACAATGGCGGACTGATGACAGCTCACTCAGGGCGGGTCTGAGGTAAGACACCAGTCCAGTCTGTGCTGAAACGCTACTGTCAATCAAACTATCATGGGAGGGGCCTGTCTGTGTGACGTCACACAGACAGGCATCTGAGATCGGATCGATTTGAGAAAGGGGAAAACATTTAACAAGATCAAAAAAAAACACCGGGTGGATTTTTATCATTATAGGGTGGTTGTGTACACACACTGCCAACACACATTTCAGTTCAAACAACTTGTAAAAGTGCATCCTATGACCCCTTTAAAATAAAATACTATAATTTAAGCTACAACTGTATGTCAGAGGAGCTTAACTTTTATTTAATGCACATCAATAAAGACACTGTACATAACACAGTCATTTTTCTATTCATACCTTTGGTTGGAAAGTCCGGAAAGTTTAAATATCATCTGGAACTAACCATTGCCTTCCCCAAGTATGCCTAATGGTTGATGGTAAAATTGTCTTTAAACAACGGGATTTAATGTTTAAATGTTTCTGCTAATAGTTCTGGCAGCAACAAAGCAGGATATGACAGTTAAAATGAAATAATTACATCATAAAGTCCAGCAGAATGACATAAGACACATTCACAAAATGACACGTGCAACTAATACACAGTCTGAGAGCTAATTTGGAATGGAATTATTATTACTGGTTCCCAAAGGGAGCAGATGAAATTAGTAACAAAACATGAAGGAGGTTCCCAATTAAAGGGGAAAGGAAATGACAAAAACAGGCAGAATGCTTGAAAGCTCCAGTTCAGCTAAACACAGTGTGGCCTCTGTCAGGGTTTCTTCCTCTAGCCTTCACACTTATTTATACTCAAATGCGCATGCAAGCCTTCAAGGGAAGCCCTCAATGCCCTGGACGATTGGTGTAATGACAGTCTGGTTAGAAAGTGAGCCAACACCACCGAACCACTTCAACAGTAAAGCCAGAGAGTCACATTTTGCCGTTCTAAGCACAATAACACAGTTAAAAAATACATTTAACATTTAAGTATTTAAATCAGTTAAAATATAATTATTGCATTAATCTATGACAAGATAATAAGCCGAGGCCAGAGAGTCACATCATGCTATGGGCCTGACAAAGTGGCTTATATATTTTTTACAGGGATTAATGTTGAGGTGATTGGGAGTCGACCACTCATATCTCCTTATTAAGAATTAGAAATACTTTCTGTTGGAACTGAGAGCTTATTGTAACAGGAAGCTTAAGTGGCAACAGGAAAATCCGATCGAACAGACTGTATAGACTGGTTAACTTACATCTTAGCTAAAGGTTGCAGCCATTTATTATGTCAAAACTGAGCAATTACACAAATCTTCAAATCTCCTGGAGATTAAGAGACTGTTCTATCAGAGATCCACAAAAGAAAAAAAAAGTTGAGTATTGTGCAATATAAGATTATGAGCTACATCATACACAACGTCTCCAGGTTACGTATGTAACCATGGTTCCCCGAAGGGAACGAGACGCTGCGTCGAAACGCTACGGGAATGCCTCCAGCGTGACCACGCTCTGAATCACATGTGTAATCAGTCCAATGGATGGGCGAGATGTCACGGGCAGGGTGACGTAGCGACCAGGAAGTATAAAAGCACGTGCGGTGAAACCGGCGTCAGCTTCAGGAGTGAAGCAAGCGCTGGCAGGGATGCCGAAAGTATGGCCCTGAGACGCAGCGTCTCGTTCCCTTCGGGGAACCATGGTTACATACGTAACCTGGAGACGTTCCCCTTCAGGAACTCGAGCTGCGTCAAACGCTACGGGAACGTTGTATTTAACCCAGCATTTTTTAGAGTGTGCGAACATTTGCCCCCTGAGAGAATTGGCAGGAGCCGCCACTGCGAGTAAACATGGTCTGGTGTGATAAGATTCACATCAAAAACTGAAAATGAATGCCTCGGCAATAGCGGGACCGAACGGCGAGCTCGCAAGCACGGACACACTCCTTGGAGCGTGCCCGGCGGGAGCGGAGCTTTCAGCGGGGAGAAGCACAATCAGTCCCTTATTTCCGAGAGCTGACTGCGCGAGTCTTTTCTTTTTATAATCGTATTGACATATTGCTTGTGCGACTGTACAACAGCTCCGCTCCACAGTAAAGCTGCTCATTATAATATTAGGCATAATATGCTTGTGTAATGATGTTTGTGCAACTGGCGATCTCATCGACCCCCTCATCAACCTCCTCGGAGGAAGACAGGTGGAGCATCGAGCCCTCTCACCGGGGGGAAAGAACCGCAGCGCGGGCTTCCGAACCCCGAGAGCGGGCGCAGGATCTCGTGGTTAAGGAAAAAGATAGGGACTCGCCCGTCTACAGTCCCTCCACCGGATCCATATGCGAACCCCACAAGCACAGCCGCCGCTCCGCCTCGGCGAAAGCGGGGCCGGCGCCGCGAGAAACGCGGTGAAGACTCCCTTCTCAAAGAGAGCCCTCGGAGAGCAAGCATACGCAGTGACAAACGCTCTCAATACGGGCAGTCAGCTGACTCTGCGTGTTTTGCTCCCACTTTTAGCAGACAGCACACAAACTGTGTGTATCCCCACCCGAAATGTAGCGCGGGCAGGGAAGAACACACAGCCTGATATACTACCAGCTCTCGCCGTATGTTTGTCTACACTCGTATTGGTAAAATAAAGAATGATAATGGACAGACAACACCAAATAAGACTGACACACACAGAGCGCTTGCTGAATGACAGAAAGCTGACGCCGGTTTCACCGCACGTGCTTTTATACTTCCTGGTCGCTACGTCACCCCGCCCGTGACGTCTCGTCCATCCATTGGACTGATTACACGTGTGATTCAGAGCGTGGTCACGCTGGAGGCGTTCCCGTAGCATTTCGACGCAGCTCGAGTTCCTGAAGGGGAACCATATTTTTTCTTTCTTCTATGTAAATGTGCTAGACCGACATTTGATCTTTGAGCTTGTGTCTTTTGCAGCTCTCACACGACATGGCATCTTTAAAATGTGTCACTCAAGTCTCTAGACCTTTTTTTCATTCCACTACCCTACGTCTTGGGTTTTTAACCGCAAAAAGGTGTTCTGTGTGAACGGCCTGGCCCTATGAGTGTGATTTTTGCATCATGAAGACTATGTAAAGCCTAATTCTAGAAATATCTAGATAGACATTTCAAGAAATATCTGATGCATTACATGACTAGGAAAGCGGCTTCTTTGTTTTGCTCTTGGAAGTTTTTGAAATGGCCAACAGAAACTCTTAAGCTCTCTATACCATCCACCTTGGCATGCAATTGAAAATCAGCCTCTATATGTTAATTGTTCCAAAAACATTCCTCATTTTGAATCTTGGCAACCAAGCCTTTTGGGAGCCAAATCAATTGTGTCCAATCTCAATGCTATAGGGAGTAGCCTGGAGTGAGGCGGGGCTCAACTCTTCCCAGGGGACCTCAGTCCGACGAATATTGTGTGAATACAAAAATAACTGATTTGACGGCTGATGAACGAGACTAATTAACCTGTGGATCATCCAATTAAAGGTTTTTAATGCCACAAAGGCCATGAAATTCTACCAAGAGGAAATGTAGAGGAAACGTGAGTGCTACTTGAGAATTCAATTGAAAGAAATATATAAAAGAAACAATATTTTCCATATCTTCTTAAGAGTTCTTTCAATTAAATTGTTTGCATTTATAAACATATAGAAAAGACAAAATATTTAATAGCCTTTTTGCTTTATTAATTTTTTAATTAGTTTTATTTATAACAAAAAATATATATATTTGTATTTTTTATTTTATATATATATATATTTACACTTTTGTTTACAATTATAAATGTATATTTACAATTATCATTTTAATCTGTCTTTTCAGATATGTTTAATTTAAAATCTAAGGAGAGGAAAACTTAGCAAAAAAGATTTTTCTTTGGTTAACATAGCATGTTGCCATGCAAGTTTCAAAAAGTCATGTTCATCCAAAAAATCCCATATGTTTGAGGCATTACAGTTTTTCACTGGTTTATTTTGGAAATAATAGCATATTCTAAATTAAAATGGTTGGGTTTCTCAACCAGTGATTAGCACCACTGTTGTAACTATAGAAAAGGAATACTTGGAGCAAAATATCTGAGTCAAACATGGGTTAATTACAGCCAGACATTATTTCATCTTGTTCTTCAGCATGCTATTTTTTACTCTCTTTGCCATGAAGCAAGGCTAAACCGTTCCATTCCTTAATCTAAGGGTCGTATTTAGGTGACCACGATTATAGCCCTTACGATTCCATATAACTAGCTGATTTAAGCAGGAGGACCTCACATCGGCCACAAATTTCCCCTTTATTTAGTAAAGCTTCCGTCATGCTTCTTGCTGACCCTCCGTACAACCTTGCTGAATGGGCAGTTTCGGTTGTACTCTCTGGTAGTAACCACACTGCAAGAGGGTGTGTAGTTTGGCATAAACTTAGTTCCAACATATAAGACTATAAACACTCTCCTGCAAAAATGTCACAGAGGATCGCTCCTGGGCTGACAACACCGCAGCACTGGCCAAGAAAGCACAGACTTGACTTGACTTGACTGTTATCGAACACCAGAAAAGAAGATTGTGATACGTTGCTTCTTGGTCAACCACACTAAACCAGTAGCTTTTCTTGCACTTTGTGTACTCAAAATGTTACATTTGATAGCTTAAAGTGGAAAAATAAGTGGTACATCAGACATTTTAAATGTTGTTTCACCTTCCTGGAGCCTGTGGCCTCCCTGCTGATTTATACCATCCAGGTTTCTCACTCTGCCAACTTGCTAGTTGTTTCAGGCTTCCAATGATCATCTATCAAAGAGAAAACAGAATAATGGAGAACGCAAGTCTCTTTCTAGGTAGTATTTATATAGACAGAATGTAAGACTAGTAAGGAAATATTTAGATCCTCATGTAAATAAATAATCTGCACCCATATTACAGGTTCATGCCAGGCTGACCTTTAATCAGTAAACGCAGCTCAATGTTTTACTAAAACCAGGACAACACTCCAAGCCACATTCTGTGTACTGTACAGTCCCCATGATTATTTGGTTTATTAATATAAAGCAGAGAGCGAAGAACATACTGTACTCCATTTACCAACACAGTAATATATTAACGCAAACCTATTCTGCTCAGCAGCTTTCTGTGGAGAAATTACTGCAGCGTACATTAATGGCAAAGCAAGTATTAGAAACTTAAATGTCACAAATATCTTCAGGACAGCATATAATATGCTAAAAGCACATTTAATAGAGCCATACTTCCGCCTCAGTCTTATTGAACATAATTGCTTGGGCCAAAAGAGTTTGGACCAGTGCCTCTTTGCATCAGTAAGGCAAATGGTTTTGCTGTCTGCTGTAAATTAAGGGCCCATTAGTTCCCAGGTCCAGATTTTTACAAGTTTTCCTGTCTTTATAGCAAAATTAAAAGTTTAATTGGATCATCTACCTTAACCTTTAATGGTGTGTAAAGGAATATCTTTAAAAAAAAACTGTAAACAAAATCTAAACTTTGGAGCTATTTTTTGCTTGTTGGTTTGACAGCAAGTTTAAATAAAAGCTACATTTTTCTTCATTTATTATGATCCTCAAAATTCCAAGTATCAAAGTGTCACTTTTGGCAGTAGGATGGCTACTATTGTGAAAGCAGACATTCAGAAAGCATGTTATGTGGATTTTGCTGGAAAATGGCTCAAATACTATTCTAGAGTCTTAATATTTCTGAATGGCGGCAAAGAGAGGACTTCTCTGGGTGGGTTTTATTTGATCCCTGGGAGAATGTGGCCGGTCTGCAGTGTGCTTTATTCCAGAATGGAGGAAAGCTAGCTTATCTGGGAACGCCTGGCATTTCCTCTGGTCTGGGCTCCATCAGAAACATTGCTACAGACAGGGATGACTTCCACGAATAGTTTTCACTGGCAGACATTAAAAAAAAAAGAGAAAGAAAGCTGTGTGCAGTTTTGCTAATAAGAATTTAAGGAACAACAATTACAGACTTCCTGGTCAGGAACATTGCGGATCCAAAGGAGTTTCAGGTAATGATGACTGTGAAAGACATATTATATATTTTGCTTTTAGATTTCCATTGACATTATGTAAAAAGAAAGAAAGAAAGATCTGTGGAAACTGTTCAGTCTCATTAACAATAACATTTTACACAAACGCAAAAAAAAATCTATAAAATATTATGAAGGAATTCCCCCATATCATTCAAGAATGATATACAGGTGCATCTCAATAAATTAGAATGTCGTGGAAAAGTTCATTTATTTCAGTAATTCAACTCAAATTGTGAAACTCGTGTATTAAATAAATTCAATGCACACAGACTGAAGTAGTTTAAGTCTTTGGTTCTTTTAATTGTGATGATTTGGGCTCACATTTAACAAAACCCCACCAATTCACTATCTCAACAAATTAGAATACTTCATAAGACCGATAAAAAAAACATTTTTAGTGAATTGTTGGCCTTCTGGAAAGTATGTTCATTTCCTGTACATGTACTCAATACTTGGTAGGGGCTCCTTTTGCTTTAATTACTGCCTCAATTCGGCATGGCATGGAGGTGATCAGTTTGTGGCACTGCTGAGGTGGTATGGAAGACCAGGTTTCTTTGACAGTGGCCTTCAACTCATCTGCATTTTTTGGTCTCTTGT
>NW_015553274.1:1043153-1073382 GCF_001515605.1 Sinocyclocheilus anshuiensis
CCCCCAACACTGTATATATATATATATATATATATATATATATATATATATATATTAAATGAATGAGGTTTAAACGTAACTGCACAAAGGAACTTGCTTGAGTACTTTCATAAGCATAAGTTAAACTAACTCCAAATACTGCAAAAGAAAATAAACAAACAGCTAAAGCCACTGCAGATGCTATCATTCAACGAAAATGTGCTTTATTACTTTGGGGGAAAACTCCTCAGATAAGCATCAAGGCCATCAGATATTAATTCAAACCATGATGCAAAACAGCAGCATAAGTGAAGGGTTATATACATAAATGGTGACTGGTTATAAACTAGACGCTCATCCTGATCATCTTTGGCAGCCTGTTTGTGTCAGCTCAATCTTTCAGAGAGGAATCCCACGCTGTGGGGGGAGAATCTCAGTCCCTTAGAGGGAAACAGTAAATCTCTGGGCCTATAAAAATGTAAAGAGGCATGGTAACCTTCTCCTCCGTGGCCTGCAGTTCCACCCACTGAAAGTATTTCACATTTTGTTTGCACCTGGTCTGTACTCTCTCCTTACAATCTGATGCCTGGGTCTGGTCAGGAGGGACTGTGGGAGGGTGTGTGAACCCTGAATGACAGACAATGGCATGAATGCATGAGCAGAAGTTAGGTTTTATATTAAAAGATTCACGTGCCTTGTCTAAGAGCTTAACACGTTTATCAGTTCATACAAAAAAAGAAACAAGAATCTCAGTTTTTTTGTTTGTTTGTTTTGTTTTGTTATTTGCTGACTTTGACAGGCAAATAGGATGTACAATCATGTTGTTCTAAACCCATATGACTTTCTTTCTTCCACTGAACATAAAAATACATTTTTGAAGAACATTCAAGCTACTCTTTTCCACGAATGACAACGAGAACTGGAGTGTCATGCCTAAAAGTGTCAAAAATAAAAAGTATTATGAAAAAGATTCATACTTCAAACATACTCATTCAAACTTGTTTGCTACATTTCAAGTCCACCAACGCAATATGACTTGAAGAAACTAAATCATAAGTCATTATTCACTGATAATTTTTCCAGATAATTCAACCAGATCATTAGATCAGTCTGAAAAGATCAGTCTCAAAAGATTGTCCACGAATCAGACATCACATCTTCTCTCATCAGTGCATCAAGAAGAGCTAGGACAGATGTCAACATTTTAAGCAAACAATATTTCAAATTTCAATCAGTTCCTTACCAGAAAAAAAGTATAATATGGCTTCAGAAGATGTCATTTGAACCACATTTAATGACCTTTTTTTTTTTTGTCATTTTGGACAGTCTCATTTCTCATTCACTTTCATTGTATGGAAAAGGGCAGCATTGATATTCTCCAAAAATTCACTTCTGTGTTCCACATAAGAACTACATTTAGTTTTTGAACAACATGAGGGTGAGTGAATAGCAGTTTCACTTTTAGGGTGAACTATCTATTTAACCCTCAAAACTCAGACAAAATATAGTTCTAAATGCTGCACGAGCCCAAAAAAATAGTGATTTGGCCCAGACAGTGTAATGCTCAGGGGTGGTCTTACCTGGTTTGCTGCGTGGTGTACTTGTGCACTGAGGTTCACCTCAAGCTGGAGTCTGGCACAGGGGAAAGAGATTCAGCATGAGCTGAATCTCAACACTATATACTTCAAACTAAAAGAAAGCTGCTCTTTATGGCGCTTGCCACGTGGCAAAAGAGCAGCTGCCATGTATTAAGAATCTAGCAAGTTTGAGAATGCAGGATCTCAGAGCAAGACAGATTGCACTGCTCATGCCTGACAGCTCGACAAGTGTTCGGCCAATCCTGTGGTTTGTGCGCCTCTGCGTCAGTTTAGAACCAGTTGAAGCACAAAAGAACTTGGAACAAACACCGCTTAAGACTGTCCAAATAACACTGAGTAAAATTATAGTGCAGGCACTCCTGATTAACTTGATGGATAGGGATTTTTTCAGGAACTGTTTGAATAAAGCCAGTATTAATATAAGAATTAATATGCCACCCAAAGTAAAATTCTTCTCAGAAACAATGTTATTTTAATGACAAACTCACAGCATGTGAGATCCATAATTTCTCCACTCCAGAAATCCACCTAAAGTAATCCCTGGCAACAGTTAAAATATCATAATCATTCGAAAAGACATTAATCTGACATAATGATTTACCTAAAAGGCTTTTCGTACAACCTAAAACTGATTTAGTGTCAGAAGAAACAGGAATGTCACATTCATAGCATAAAAAATAAACTATTCAAAAATTCCACCTACCTTCATCTTACACAGAGCTGCCAGAATTGATGAGCATAATTCAGTTCAGAAATATAACCCAAAAATATTCTTATGTGTTTGTCAAAATCATTTTGGGTCAAACTCAAATGTGCATAATTTTCAAGACATGTCAATCTGGATTATATTTGCAGACACACATTTTTGAAGCTTTACTGCAACGAGATCAGAGGACACTGGAGGACCTTTGCATAACATTCAGATGTAAGATTTAAGTAGATGACTTCACTCCCACAGAAGCCATTAAAGCAACGGTAATAAAGATATGGTAGATGCAGAGCCAGGTTTGCCTTATAATGATATTTAAGCCTTTTGGAAGTGATCTGGGGAGTGCTTCAAACGAAATGACTGCATGCTTTTATGAGCAAGGGCAAGTGTCCCAATGTAACAATTCTCCAAGAACTGTGAGAGAAACTGTGCTCACTAAAACAAGTGAAACGGGTCACGTGGACTCAAGAGAAGCAAGCACAATCACTAACCTGTGACTGAGGCCTTTGGATCAGGTGAATTAATATTATTGTGGCTTTCTTATGTTGGGCTGGAAATTAAGGGTTTTAGACATCATTCTGACTCAAATTTGTCACAGACTAGGCAACTAATTAAGAGAAAAAACACTGTTGACATGCCAAGTAAAAGACTGGAGCAAAGAGCTGCTTAGACTTTAAAATGACTGATGGAATCATTTGAAATGTCACAGAACTTAATGTGAGAGTTCAGTTTAAACCAGTACCCATTTGTGAAGACAGACAAAAAAAAATTTGCTTACTGTAACATTATTAGATCTGTCAATCAGGTAAAATGGTGATATCAAATTGAACTTTTTTGTAGTTTGTAGTTAATCTGCGTAAACTGACTATGATGTTGTGGAAATGACAGTAATGAAAATATATGCGAAGACTTGCTCTCTACATTAGCAGTTCCTGCTTCATTAAACTGGTCTAAACCAGAGTTTCACATGTAACTAGTAAATTAGCAAATAATGACCAAAATTCATGCTAATAGTGGTCATCAAAGTGATCAAAGCCACAGAGACTAATCCATATTAACGTAAGACATTTAAAAACCATCAATACTTCTCTTGACCACTGAACCACTGGGTGATTCTCAGTACTAAAGTGGTTACATGGCATGATGTTCTCCTTCTTTGGGATTTTAGCAAGCAGTATTTGTGCATTTACATTATACCACGGAAACGTAATCCAAAGTTTCTTGGCCTGTCTCCATGTTTTGCTTTAGCAAGCATGTCAGCTGTGGCAAAAATGGTTCAACTGGGTGATGTATGCACTTGGGTGTTCCACATTGCTGGATGGGTTATTTTTTAACCACAAAAGAAAACAAATAAACAAACAAGTTAAGTCAGTTTAGTCAGTTTCTGGGAGTAAAAATCCCCCTTCTTTTATCCATATGGGAACTGATTTTTTACAGTAAACCTTTTAAATACAGACATACTGTGAGCTACAAGGGTGTTAATCAGTGGTATATGCTTTTGTTGAAGCCATCAGCTTGCATTATTTCAACTTTGTTAAATAATTTGAACAGTGTAATTGGATGGTGTAATTTTTGGTGGAAAACTACATAAAAATCTCCACCAATCCGAGAACAGAGTCAAGCAAATCACATCAAAATCATTTTAAAATAATTTAGCACCCACCCACTGCTATGAAGTACTGCAAATGATGTAATAAAGTTTCCCTAATAACTTAAATATGTATTTATATTTGCATATTTCACAATAAACGTTAAAATATATTGTTTCTATATAAAAACAGCATCTTTAAATTAATAGCCAGATTAATTTAAATTAATTTTTCCACAGCGTCATTAAAAGCTGTTAAGTACACAGTCTTGTACTTTTATCTTTTGGCCCAATTTTCAAATAACTTTTTTGCTGCAAATAAAAGTTTGCAAGGTTGTGATTCACCTTGCAGCTGGTTGGTTTGGTTCATGGCATGGCATATAAATCTTTAACAAAGACTTAAAATCTTCTTGGGAAAAATGGTGCCAAGACCAAGACCACTAAAAATGTGTGAGGGCACTCTTTAACCAAAATTAATATAGTTAGGGTGACCATACGTGCCATTTTCCCAGGACGCGTCCTGGCCAGGATTTCTATATTGCCTAAAATATCTAGGTTTTGGCTTTGTTTGCGTGTGCAGACCGATCAGTGTATGACATCAAAATACCATACAGACGGTTCCTTATGCTTTCAAAATGCTCTCGGGGTATTTTGATGTCATACACCGATCGGTCTGCATGTATGGTCACCCTAATATAGTAAATAATAAATGAATAGACGGAGTGAATGAATAGTCTACTTTGTGTGCAAGATAACATATTGTCACAAATAATCACATCTATGCTGTTACAAGTTCATAAAATCTGTCCGGAGGTGACCCCTAAGTAATTTTTAGAGCATCACAGTCATCAGAACGTAATGGTTGGGTCCTCGGTGGGTTCTTCAGCTGAGGGCCCCAGGAGACAGATGCCACTGTGGCTTTCCCCACACTTCTCTCTGCCAGACTGGCCCTTAGCAGCAGCACCCAATCCAAAATAGCACAAAAAACCACCCCCAAATACTGAGTGAGTGAGAGCTTGACCGCACTGACAGATGTTCCCCAACGCAGCTTCTAAAGGCCTGATCCCAGTTCAGTGTGTGTGCTTAACCAGCCCAGTAGGGCCTCTGCCTGTTTACTAAAGGCCCACGATGGATAATTCAAGATTTAAGCGATTTCTTTGGTGTTTCGTTACTCTTTGATGCTTTTGATTAAGACTGCTTTAAGCTTAGCTTGCCCCATATCTCATGTCTCTGAAATATTTAGAGCTCTCTAAACATTTTTCTTTCTAAACCATAATAACAATTCAAACAAAGGAGCTTTTAACTGGTTCGTCAACTGTCAGTGACAACACAGTCACAAGTCAATAGAGTTTTGATAAAAGCGACAGATGTTCTTTCAATCGAGGGACTAGGGTCCATATAGCGAGTCGGCCAGAAGTCCAGATGACCATGAATCCACTTTATTGCAACATAATCACAGACTGGAACTTCAAGAAGGTGCGGGTTTTTTGCTTAGACTTGAAATGAGTTAGTGATGTCAAAGATTTGATCTTGGGGGGCACTTCAAAGAGGAGCGGTATTACTTTACTGAACTTCTTATGGTGCTGGAATGCATGGGCTAAGAGCGAGGGCTTCTCTAGCTTAAATCAAAAACCACAGAGTATCTTCTAACAGGTTAAGCTGTTTTTGAATAGTGAGACACTCTGATAGGCTTAAGACAGAATAAAAATAACCCTTGACAGGTGTGTAAATTTGCAGTTGAGTTTTTTTAAACAGCCATTATTTATGAGACTTAGTCACAAAAAAAAAATCTTCAATTAAACTGAAATAATGCCTACATATTCTCTCATCAACATAAAAAAGAAAATCACGCATCTTTTCTGTGCCAGCCAGAGCTCCAGAAGCTCCAGGCAGCAACAAAAAATGACTAGAGGAAAGTGTAACAATGCTTTAAAATCCACTCAGGAAAACATGCGCCTCCATGTGCGGTTAGCAGTTTAAATAAGACTTACCCAGTCACTGAATTGTTCAGGCCTGCGTTTCTCAAAAACATTGCAAGCTAAATTATATCGTAGAGACCACAGATGCAAATGCTTTCAGGACAATGCTTTTTTGCCCAGGGACTCTAAATGCAAGTCTTTTTCAGGTATGTCCGATTCAAAATAAACTGGGAACAGTTACTGCAAAGCATGAAAAAATCCAGGTGCTTCTATTGGTACATCTTGTCCATTTCAACATGCTTTGAAAAATAGACATAGTCAAAGTACTCTTCCTGCTAAGTGCAGGTCGGAATGTGTCATTACTTCAGCTGAACACAATTTTTTCCTTTTCACTCTTAATATGAAGGTTATGGTAGCATGTGCATTCGTCTAAAAAATCCTGTCAGAATCAATCTTCCAGGGACCACTGGAAATAGTGAGTTAATAATTTAAGGGAAAAAGAGTCAGCCTCTTTTAGCCTAGTCATATCGAAACTAATGGGCAAAATCTGTGTAGAGGAGAACTAACAATAATAAGACTCGAAGACAAGAAGCTTGACCTGGCCATGACAGATGGAAGAACAACATCACCTATTAGCGAGTGGATTCCTGGCCCCTGGTTTTAATACAATATACAATACAATAAGCTTCTAAATCAATCTGCAGTGTTGGTACAGATAAAAAGGTTTATAATCACTCTCAACATGAACATTAGGCTGAAATTTCATCCTTTGTGGCTCTTGAAGAAAACACTTTCACTAGTTCTGAACTTGCAGCAACAGAAATGACACAGAAATGGAGAAGATAATAAGGATGATAAATGCTTACCCAGTCTTTTACATTCTTAGGGTCCTTATGTATGAACTGTATGCTGAAAGTTAAAGAGATGACAGATGGGCGTTTTTCTGTGTATATTGATGGCTTTTTAGGTTCCTGTTTTATGTTGCATTCAGATCCTCTGACTCACTTCTGTGACTGGTTATTGTCTGAACACCCTTTGTCTCTTATTTTGCTCTGTTTGACTTTTACATCAATACATCCGACACAGCTTAACTTAAAAAAAAAAATGCATGTGTCAGTATTACTATAAAAAGCCTTACCAGACTTTCAGAAATATGGTCTGGTCAAGTTCAAGCACATAAACTAAAACCACAACATCACAGAATTAATCAAATTATTATGCTAATACTCACTGATGTGTGTTGATGTCGTTTTCCCATCAAACATAATGTCACTTCCCGGAGGATGGTGTCATCAAACTAAAACATAATCAAATTTTAAAGAATAATCCAAAAAAAAAAAACACTAACATGATGCCAAGTGAAATTGGGGAAACGAGGGAAAACAAAATGATTACCAATTAAAACAATATTCATGACAGTTATGTAATGGTTTAACTAGCGGGCCATTGGCGTTAACTCCTGCTGGTAGATGTCTTGACTAGATGATCATATGGCAATAAAAATGTTTGCCATCAGGCCAATGGCCTGACTGTACCCAACAACCTCAATCTGTTGCTCCCTCTCTCACTCTCCATTATTTGAGCTCATTCTTTCCGTTAGTCATTCCTGCTAATTAAAAGAAAGCTCTTACCATCCATGAAAGAATCATCTGTGGATGGAAAGCTGTTTCATTGGGTTGTACAATGCTCAAAATTGAGCTGTGTAAACCCAAGTATGAACTCTGAGTAAACAGGATAACTCTTAGTTCTGTAAGTTGCTTCTCTTCATAGAAACATAGCCATTTGTATATCTTTAAATTCAATTTTGAATCAGACTTCCACATATAGGCTCTATATTCCACATACTTCATATGCTCATGTCACTGAACTGGAAAATGCTCCAAATGAAGCCATACAAGAGGTTATGGTGCAAAATACAGTGTATGCATCGACAGCTTTGAATAATAATGTGTTTATTAAAATATGGAAGCTGTAGGAACATTAACTGTTCCATGGCAGTGGCCCAGTACCCGAGTTTAAACAGGCTCACCAGAGCTGATCCCAATCCAGACACCCAAAACAGATAGGCTACTACAGAAGAAATATGAGAAGAGATGAAAGAAAGGTCTAAGCTTGTCTTCTAGTCAAAATAAAAATATGAAAAAAAGTGGTTTTTAAGTGCTGAATTCTGACAACTCCATAGAAGAATGTAGACAAAAGAAAATTAAACGGAAATCAACAGTGACTTTCAATGTAACTGAACTCGCATTTGTTTCTGCAGTGTATAAAGACTATGAAAGTGCATCTTATTTTTGCTGTGGTCAGTACAAGCTTCTTTTTTTTTTACCTCAAAAATAAATGACATACAACTCCCAATAAACTTGCTGAAATGCAAAGTTAGCTCCCAAAACTTTTGTTCAGATGTCAGCTTTACAGGGGAATAAAATGAATGGTCCGAAGGCTGTTCTGAAGCAGCTAAAGAAAAGTCAGATGCTAGGTAACAGCACATCTTAAAAATGTCCCAAAAAAAGGTCTCTTTTGTTTTTACAAGCAAGCCATAACCGGGTGCTAAAACATTTGGCTTTTTTTCCCCCTAAAACCATGATCACTTGTACATAAAACAAACTAGCAATATACTGTAACTAAATATAGCCTATTAGGTTTATTGCATTGCAAATGGAATTTGAATAAGCTAATAAGTTGAATATTTTATTCAACTTCACCTGAGTTTATCCAGTCAAGCTTGTCTGGGGTTGAGGGTTACTGCTACTGTTGTTAAGTTGTTAAGGGTCTTTTGTGCAACATTTTATGTGTGAAACAGTAAATATAAAGTAAATGCAATGTACCAGTGGTGCTTGACAGCATTTTAAATGGAATTCACATGGAGAAAGTGGCTGTGCGATTGGACCAGCAGGTTGGCTGAATGGAAAGTGTGACTCACCTTTTGTAGACCAAGTAATAATGTGGGAATGCTGGAGCTCTTGAGGAAAATGAGCTTTGTTTTATGAGAGGCTCAAGTACAGACAGTGAAAGCGCTCTCCAGGACAGCTTCTTCAGAGACAAAACACACTGCTACCTGTAGAAACGCACTACTGCGTGACATGCACCACTGACTGCAGTGACCTTAAGCACTCTACATTTGACTCAAAGAGTAAGTAACAGACCAACTATGCAATAAAACCGAAGATTAAAAAAACAACTTTTTATGGTTCAGTTTTTTATATAATTAATAAAATTGTCTTTTGGAAAAAAATGTGCATTCTGTCACCAACTGAGAAGTCATCCAAATACATGATCTTGGAAGAGTAAAGAGACCCGAAAGTATCTCCAACCTTGGCACAATGAAATTTATAAACAATTATCCACTTCAAAATACACATATAAACAATGAAACATAAGTGACTTGTACAGAGATGATGTAAACTTTTTAGTCCATGACACTGAGGATGGTTGATTCTACCTTTCTACACCAAGCGTGTCCATGGTCACCGTGATTTTGCCAAGTAAGACATGTTCCTGGATCAACATCTTTTGTTGATCCTGGATCAACATTACTGTCCAAAAATATAGACTAAACCCAATCCCTACCCCTAAACCTAACCCTACCATAATTTATTCCTGAAATCAGATGGAAATGATAGCTGATTAACAAGGGTGTAGAAGCACCTAACCCTGATCGTAAGCCTAAAACAGATAATTCCTGAAAAGTTATCTCTCAATTCTGATTGGTTAATTGGAATGTTGTTCCAGGATCAACAAGGATGTTGATCCAGGAACATGTTGTACTTGGTGAAATCACGCTCACCGCGTGTCCATCCTTTTATTTTAGATTCAAAATGTATGAATACCAATGAGGTCACACATTTTTTGTTATGACTCTTATTAGATTATTCCCATCTCTCAATATTGTGACAGCCACATAGGAATTGGGGCTTTTCTGCTACTGATTGGCTAATGATAATGGACTGCTAAAGAAAACTGGGCAAAAGAGATACACTTGGCTGTCTAATACACCATGACTTTTCACTTAGCCTGTTTTGTTGTCTTTCCCTAATCCAGAGCTCATTACATCTTATTGATACCTTTGTAACTTTCCTTTAACCTACTTTTGGATTTTGTGTTTTGTTTTTACCTAGCAGACAGCATTTTGTATTGAAAAATATAGTCATCCTTAGTTTGCTTTGCTCAAAACGTGCCAGGTCTTGTATAGTGTGGATTGCAACACAACTGTGGTTCATATTCGCCGGTAAATGACAGCTCTTGCCCTTAGTATGTTAAGATGAAAGGGTTATGTTATCCCAATAGGCTAATCTTCAAGTGCTTAATGTCCATCTTTAGTCTACGTTTAATTTTGTTTAAGCCCTTTAAAAGAATTTGCAAGACTTTCGATGGTAATCATAATTTGACACTGTAATATATGATCTTCAGTTCAAGCCAAAGGCCTGTTATTGATTTCCAGCTGAATGACAGCCTGAAAGAAAGTGAACTACCTTCAGTTTGACAACAAAATCCATCATTTTTATATATTTGTTGTGGCTAATTGTGGTAATACTGTGATAATAATGTGGATTTATTAAATTCAGCTTCCATGTTTCAAACTCAGAAACATGTTTTCTTGTACTTGATTAAGATTTTTGACTGGAGTCATATTTCAGTGCTAAATGGAAAATACCTAATGGTGGTAATACCTAAATTATTTTGATTAGAAACTGATATGCTGTTTATTGGTGTGAGTCATGTGACAAGTTCGAGCTGTTTTTATTTTAGGTCTATTATGGATTTTGTGGGTTGACAGAGCCTTAAGCATGTAGATTATATATTAATAATTTTAAAATGCAGAGAGGTGGTTACCTTAGGGCATACTTGGCCTGAAATAAGAAATATTATTATCCTAATTAATTTCACAACATGTCAGCCTCAACAAATCTACTTTTTCCTATGCCCAAATTTTCTTAAATTGCACTGCCCTCTAATGCAATTAAATGGAAGTACTGGGTGACAGTTGACAGCAGTGGACCTATATAGCCTGCTGAACATTTTATTATATTGTCCCCCACATAACAGACTAATAAAAGCAAGTTTTTGTTCAGTGTTCATGAATGAGGCAAATTCTTAATTATTCTTGATAAAGTCAGATGTGGGGTCAAATTTTCTTTTATGAAAACAAAGAAGCAAAAACAAGTTATTCAAGTCACTCAGAATAATTATCATTATTATTTTCATTTTTGTGCCGTGCGAAATAGAAAACATTATCTCATTCATGCAACCCAGACATCTAAGCACTTGTGTTAGCAGTAAAATAACTGTCACTGTAAAGAGAGGGGATCATAAATAAATAAATTAATACATGAAATAAGCTTATGTCATTCAAACTGATTTATGTCAACAATATAGGGGTTATGAAAGACCCTGAACCAACAGATATAGAAAAGGAACTCATATTTCCTCACAGAAAGAGCAAAAGATGCTGAATGTGTCATAAAACGGTCCAATTTCCCCAGATATATGTTTCTGATTCCTGCAGCCATAGATGTTCAAAGGTTTTTGTCCCTATACTGTGTATGATATAAATAAAAAACACTTACATCATATATCCCCACATAAAGCAAAATCATTATTTTGTTTCTGGTGAATGATGTTGTTGAATGCCTGATGTATTTCACAAGCAGCTGTATGTGGTCCAGGTCTCTCAAGCCCTCATTGATTTATGACTCAAAGGGAGGCTGCCTCCGCAAATGTAATCTACAGAGCGGCCCTGAGTCACCCATTTACACTGGATAATAGTGTTTACTTAACAGTCATGACTGGCTGAGAAGGCTTTTTAAGAGGACAGTCATTTTTCAAAACCATAATCACAAGAAGAATATTGCCTATATTTTTGGATACGGACACAGTACTCTGTAGGCTTTATTCTTCCCTGCTACCAATTTCAAAAGGGACATCCAGTGCATTTTTACTTTATTGAAATGTACTTGCAGTCCTCTGGCTCTTTTTTGAGGAGGCAGGCTTAGGTTTTATTGGTAGAGATCCACGTTTCCATTCACTGAAGTGAATTCTGAGGATAAGGCACATATGGATCGCATTCCCTTGTGTTTTTCCCAGCCAGGATGAGAGTGAACCAATAAAACAGTGTTTTAAGTTCCTGTCTAGCCATATGCTTGGTCACATTATTGCATCATACAGATTATGCTTGACCCTGTAGATAATGCTGATGCAATATCTTCAATATGTAGTTCAAAAGAAACAGAAAGCATGACGGTTACTTCAGAAAGCCCAAATGCACATATTGGATCTTCATTTTGTGTGCTGGTTTTGATGAGAGCCCTTTTGTCACCTTGTCCATGGATCCAGATACTTGAGATGTAATGATGATGCTCCCTGCCACTGCCTTCAAAGCAGAGCAGACTGATCATGCTGCAGGACGCTGGTGGGTAGGCAGAATTGAGATGGGCTCCATTTACTCCGAGACAGACACTTGTCTAGAAGTCTGTAGCTAAGAGCCTCCATTAGATGTGGCCAGTTCTGCTGCTACAAGAGTTCTCTTATAAAGGGCTGACATCCTCAGGCCAGGGGCCCAGCTGGTCACTGTGCTATTGATAACTCTGCAGAAAGCTGCCAAGACCACTCAAAGATATTATGATTTTGGTTTGCTATTAATCTCTCAGTACATACAGAATATTTTATATAACTAGGGTGACCATATGTTCTCTTTTTCCCAGACATGTCCTGGCTGGTATTTCTAATTTGCTTAAAATGTCCAGGATTTGGCTTTGTTTTCCTATTGACGTGCTCTCTACAGTCCTCATACATTATATTCATGCATATTTTCATTGCTTTGACTGTTCTCTGTAAATCCAACCTTCTTGCATGCCACTATTGGTCGATTATGTACACTGTAAAAAATTGCCAGGAATTTACAGGATTAAAGAGTATTATTTTACAATATATTACTGTAATCAGAAATTTGCTGTGAAATAAATGCATCCTGGGTCATTTTCTTACAAATGACTGTGAATGAACAGCAGAATGATGCTAACATCACAGTAATTCACTGTTTTACTGTGAATTCACATTATGAAGTTGTCTTTAACTGTGCCACTGTGAGAAATGTAGTTGTTTACTTCTGTAATTGTTTTGCAGTCACCATAATGGTGATTGGTGACTGCAAATCCTTTTGGGCTCTTTGACCGTACATATTCATATTCAAATTTCTGATCTAGTCATGTCAGAAGTGTGACAAATGAAAGCATTTGTCAAAATGATGACAAGCTTAAATATGAAATAAGCTAATTGCCTGACTTTAAGATAGTCAACCTGTTCTTAGCATTAACATGAAGATTTTATTTTACCATTATTTAAGCACAAAGATTAATCAATAACTTATTTTATATTCATAACTGTTTGTGGATGGATCTTTCACAATAATGATACAACTGCTGAGAAAAGTCTTTGAAAGATTTGACATCAATACTCGACCATCAAAAAACAACAATGGTAACACTCAACAAATAAAAACAACACTTACAACATAAACCAACAACACAAACTGCTAAAAGTGAACCAAAAACAAGTTCAATAACACAAAAAAAAAACAACAAGAATTAAAAAGGAAAACTCTACAGCATGATCTATTCATGCTGCATTGCATGATGGGTGCCTTCATAGTACATATGCACTGTAGAAACACAGCACGATGCTGTTTGTTTACAATAAATTTCTGAGAGTGCAGTTAGATACAAGAAAAGTCTCACTGTGAAATTACTCTGAAAGTAATGCAATTAGTAACCTGGAATATGCTGTAATTTCACACTAAATGTTTTAACAGTGTATGATGCCTGCATGCTATTGGTCAAAATACTTTTCAGTAATTACCTTCAGCAAGCATGAAAACAACAGGAAAACAAAGCCAAAACCTGGACATTTTAAGCAATTTAGAAATCCCAGCCAGGACATGTCCAGGAAAAAGAGGACGTATTGTCACCCTAGTATAGATATGTCTACGTCCTAATATAGAAGGGAGTTTCATAAGCACTTTGCATAAACTGATTTTCTGTATTTTCTATATCAGCTATAAATATTCATACAGAAGCAATAAACTCCTTAAAAAAGTCATGCAAATACAAAAACTTGTAGACTTAGACTAATTTCAAATAAGTTTTATTTGTCATTATTTTGAGGACTTATACAGATTTTTCTTTTCAGAATCAGAAAGAGCTTTATTGCCAGGTATGTTTACACATACAAGGGGTTTGTTTTGGTGACAGAAGCTTCCACAGCACAAACAGATTACAGTGACAAGACAGATAATAAAAATAGAATAAGTAAATAGGAAATAATAATATACAACAAATATTTAAAAAAATACACTATATAAAAATAGACAATAGATGGCATTTGTGTGTACAGATATGTTATGTAAATGTGAATAAGAAGTATGGTGTTTTAAATAAATAAATGTATAAATAGTGTTGTGCATTACACATTTATTGCCAAGTTAACTGTTCATGAGAAGGATTGCCCGAGAGAAGAAACTGTTCTTAGACCAGACGGCAATAGTTCAAACAGGAAGTGATTCACTCAGCAGTCTGGACTATCCACTGCAATCTTCTAAGGTATGATTTGGTAACTGAGCTGAACCAGACAGTTAGTGAAGTGCAGAGGATGGATTCAATGACTGCAGAGCAGAACTGTATCAGCAGCTCCTGTGGCAGGTTGAACTTCCTCAGCTGGTGAAGGAAGTACAACCTCTGCTAGGCCTTTTTGACAATGGAGTCTATGTGGAGAAGAGCAGTGGGGAGAGCACACATACCTGAGGACCTCAGTCCTCAATCAATTGAGATGGTGCGGGTGCTGGATGAGAACTTTCCCAGCCTCACTGGCTGCTGCCTGTCTGTCAGGAAGCTGGTAATCCACTGACAGATGGAGGTGGGTACGGAGAGCTGGGTCAGTTTGGCTGAGAGAAGATCTCTTCAGGTGGGCCAGCACCAGTCTTTCAAATGACTTTATGACCACAGATGTTAAAGCCACAGGTCTGTAATCATTAATCCTGTGATTTTGGGCTTCTTTTGGATGGGGATGATAGTGGAGCATTTGAAGCACAAAGGGACTTTGCATAGCTCCAGTGATCTGTTAAAGATATGTGTGAAGATAGGGGCCAGCTGGTTAGCACAGGATTTCAGATAGGCTGGTGTAACGCCATCTGGGCCTGGTACTTTTCTTGTCTTCTGTTTCTTGAAGATCTGATGCACGTTCCTTTCACAGACCCGAAATGCAGGAGTGGGGGGGGGGCTTGTTGGAGGTGTTAATAGATCCAAGGAGAGAAGGTCAGAATGGGTGTGGGGTGTGAGACAGGGTTTTTCAAACCTGCAATTGAACTCATACAAATTGTCGGCCAGTTGTTGATTCAACACAGTGCTGGGGGATGGTATCTTGTAACTGGTGATGTCTTTCAGTCCTTTCCACACTGATGCAGGGTCATTGGCCGAAAGCTGATTTCTCAGCTTTTCGGGGGGGTAGTTTCTCTTAGCCACTTTGATCTCGTCAGTGTGTTTTTGGCCTGTTTTTACAAGACTCTGTCCCCATTCCTGTAAGCATCTTCTTTGGCCTGACGGAGCTGACTGAGTTTTGCAGTGAACCATGGTTTGTCATTGTTGTAAGTCAAATTAGTTCTGGTAGGAATGCACATATCCTCACAGAAACTAATGTATGATGTTATAGTCTCTGTGAGCTCATCCAGATCGGTGGCTGCAGATTCAAAAACACTCCAATCAGTGCAGACGAAGCAGGCTTGTAAATCCTGCTCTGCTTCTACATGCCACAGGCTGGGTTATAAGTTGCTAGGTGTCACAATCACCAGCTGGAGTGCCCTTGATAACCACCAGAAGGCACTCTATCCCATACCTCTGTCACTCAGTTTTGGACTTAATTTCCCATAATCCTTTGCCCAGACTCATCAGCACTCATCAGACCTGCATGTGTTAAGTACTGTGTTTTCTGAGCCATTATTTCTTTTGTCTTTTTTTCTGCCCCTTGTTCTGGATTACTCTTTGTCTGTTTCTTTTTTTGTCATTGTTTGGGTCACATTTGTGGATTACCCTCTGAATAAACACTGTGTTTGGATCCTCAGCCTTCATGTCTCAGAGCAGTTCATGACAGAACCTCCCGAGCCTCGTCCTGTCATGGCTGCCACTCCAGAGCCCCGACCCATCATGGCTGACAGCCCAGAATCTCTCCACAAGATGGCCGCCAGTCCAGAGCCTCTCCACAAGATGACCGCCAGTCCAGAGCCTCTCAATTCAATTCAAGTTTTCAATTCAAGTTTATTTGTATAGCGCTTTTCATGATACAAATCGTTGCAAAGCAACTTTACAGAAAATTAAGTTTCTACAAAATATTTAGTAGTAGCTTATCAGTGGTGACTGTCAGTTAATGTACATATGGCAGAAATGTACGGAAAAATCAATCAAAGACGTAATCAAACAGACGATGAACACTATTAATAGCAATGATTATATGTTGCAATCAATCTTATAGGAAAATGTTGTAGTTTTGCGTGTTGTTTCAGGGTTGGCATCTTCTGAGGTCCTCTGAGGGGTTGGCATCATCTCTTCTCAGGTGTTCTGGATCCAGACTGAAGCTTGTGTAAATCCTATTTACCACGGGATGTCAATCCCGTGGCAAAAACAAAGAAACAGGTAGCCAGTGCAGAGACTGTAAAATTAGGGTAATATTTATCATATTTTCTTGACCTGGTAAGGACTCTAGCCGCTGTATTTTGGATTACCTTGTGGACTGTCGCCACAAGATGGCCGCCAGTCCAGAGCCTCTCTGCAAGATGGCCGCCACACCAGAGTCTTGAGCCATCATGGACGCCACGCCAGTGTTCCCAGCTGTCATGAACGTTGAAGTGTGGCGGACCCACCGCTGATGTCAGTGCGAGCGGCAGGCATCCCGGTGACCTCAGCACTCATAAACCCGGCGATCTCAGAGGTTCTTCCACCTTCTGCTGCCCTTCCAGTAATGGCAGTTGCCATTTTGTGTGTCTGGGATAGACACGCTTCAGAGGCAGCAGCGTCCGCTCCAGTCCACGAGTCCGTTCCAAAGTCAGCTCCAGTCCATAAGTCCGCTCCAGAGGCCACTCCAGTCCATGAGTCTGTTCCAGTCCATGAGTCCGCTCCAAAACCCGCTCCAGTCCATGAGTCCGCTCTAGAGCCCGCTCCAGTCCATGAGTCTGCACCAGAGCTCACATAAGCCTTAGAGCTCAGTCCTGTGTTGGTGCCAGTCTGTGTTTCCTGCCTGTCCTGTCTCAACCACAGAGGTCACCCTTGAGCTGCCGGACTTTCCTGTCATGGTCAAGGAGGCCGTCCCTGAGCTCTTCGCCTGTTCTGTCACGGCCACGGAGGCTGTCTCTGAACTATCAGCCTGCCTTGTCATGGCCAAAGATGCTGTCTCTGAACTGTCTGCCTGTCCTGTTACGGCTGCAGAGGCCGCTGTTAACCCCTTTGTGCTCTCTTTTGGTGTCCCGCCTGATCCGCCTTGGTGGTCTCCTGATTCATCTGCTCCACTTTGGTGGACATCTGCTCAGCCTGAGCTATCTTGGTGGTCCCTTGCACCATCAGCTCCATTGAAATGGTCCCTGAGCTATCTTGGTGGTCCCCTGCACCATCAGCTCCATTGAAATGGTCCTCACCTCCACCCTGGAGGTCTTTTGCTCCATCGTGGGAATCTTTAGTCCAGTCTGCTCCACCCTGGTGGTTTTCTGCTCTGCCTGCTCCATCCAGGTGGTCTTCTGCTCCACCCTGGCTCCCCGATTCCCCTCAATCTTCAGTCCTACTTCCTGTCCTTGGGCCTGGCCCTTCATCCCTCCCCCTGTTCTGCCACTGCTCCACCTCCCTCCTGGAAACTTCTCCTTAAGGGGGGGCTATGTCACAATCACCAGCTGGAGTGCCCTTGATAACCACCAGAGGACACTCCATCCCATACCTCTGTCACACAGTCTTGGACTTAATTTCCCATATTCCTTTGCCCAGACTCATCAGCACTCATTGTTTGCTTCTGTGTCTCATTAACCCTGCCTGCTTACCCTATATATAGCCCAGTTCATTCAGTCATTGATTGTGAAGATCTGCATGTGTTAAGTACTGCATTTCTGAGCCGTTATTTCCTGTGTCTTGGTTGTTTCTGCCCCTTGTTCTGGATTACTCTTTGTCTGTGTTTCTTGTTATTGTTTGGATCATGATTGTGGATTACCCTCTGAATAATCACTGCGTTTGGATCCTCAGAATTCGTGTCTCGGAACAGTTCATGACACTAGGCAACTCTAGCTAAATGAACCCTTGCCTTCAATTTTGAGGTATTTATTTTAACTGAATTTGAGAGACATGTGCTGCTTCCATCAGACAATTTAACTAATGCTTTGAAATTCATGAAAATAGCATTATTTAAAAAAAAATTTTTAAAGTGCCATGTAAATGGATGACAATCAGTGTACTTCCAATGAACGCTTTTGCTTGACGTTTTTTATACATTAAAGCATTGTGGAAAAGAGCACAAGTATTATGTTAATTCCACATACCAGTTGTAGTGTAGCTCAAGTAGGAATCCAAGCTAGTGGTTTCTGGATTTGAAAAACACATTAAACAACTTTAAAATACATCAAGACTTTTAATTAATGGCACTAAAACTGGCATATGGGGGAAAACAAGCTGCCCTCTTTAATAATTTTTTTTTTCTTCTCAGTCACATGCAAGTGCTTAATCTTTAGCTTTGCTTTTGCCATAAAGGGTGATTAACTCAGAGAAACAATGTTTCTTTTTATGAAAATGTGTTTAATGAGGATAGATGTACTTGCATATTGAATATTGGTCAATTATTGAGGAACTCAGTAGAAGAAATTTAATGAACCAATGACATAAAATAGATGTGGGTATTTTATGAACATTTTAATGTCAAAACCGTGTCCCTTTATCGTCAGCATTTAAATTAGCTTTTTAAAGACCTAATCTTTATTGTATAATTGGACAGATATGATTGAAAGAAGTATTTTTTCTACTCTAAAGGAGGTAGAGCTTTTTCGCATTTGGCTCCCAAACTCTGGAATAGCCTTCCTGATAACGTTCGGGGTTCAGACACACACTCTCTCTGTTTAAATCTAGATTAAAGACATCTCTTTGGCCAAGCATTCAAATAATGCATATCATAATCTTGTACTGCAGTTATATCTGATCAAATGCACATTATTATTCTTTAGCTTGGGTTAAACAAATCAATTTTGCTTGGTTGGAACAGGAGCTACGCTAATTATGTCTCTATTTGTTTCTCTGTTTTTGCCACAGGATGTCAAATAACTAGGATTTACACAAGCTTCAGTCTGGATCCAGAACACCTGAGAAGAGATGATGCCAACCCCTCAGAGGACCTCAGATGATGCCAACCCTGAAACAACATACAGAACTACCAAATTTTGCTATAAGTTTGATTGCATCATATAATAATTGCTGTTAATAGTGTTCATCGTTTGTTTGATTACGTATTTAATAGATTTTTCCATACATTAACTGACAGTCACCACTGATAAACTACTACTAAATATTGTAGAAACCTAATTTGCTGTAAAGTTGCTTTTCAACGATTTGTATCGTGAAAAGCGCTATACAAATAAACTTGAATTGAATTGAATTGAACGTTTTCCCCTAATCTTTCCCTGAATAAAACAGTATTATTGAGTGTTTATGCATATAAATTACATTACTAAATACCACATCTACTAAATCCACATTTACTATACATAGTAGTTTAAGTATTTATTAAAAAGTTTGGGGTAAGGTGTGTCTGTGTGTGTGTGTGTGTTTTAAGAAATACTTATATTCAAGCATGCATTAAATTGTCAAAAGTGACAGTGAAATACTTATATTGTTATAAAAATCTATTTCAAACAAATGCTGTAAAATAAAATTTTTGAATTTTCTATTCATGAAAACAAAATTGTAAAACAAATAAATATATTATTGGTCCCACAAATTTTTTTTTTAATTTTTTTACATGATTTTGTGATTTACCTTAAAATGTATTAAAATATATTTTCAAATACAGGCTATTCCAAACATAAGCTAAATAGAAATCAGTTATTTTTAATTGTAATATTATTTCACAATATTGCAGTTTTTACTGCATTCTTGATCAAATAAATGCAGACTTGGAGAGCATTAGGACACTTTCAAAAACATGAAAAAAAAACTTTTGAATGGTAGTGTACATGGAAGTTCATTTACAATCAATAATATTTTAATTTTGAGTGCAATGCATTAGTTTCTAACTAGCTGTTCAAGCTATGTGAAATAGATTATGCTAAACATCAGTTAAGAAGGACACATCAGTCAAATTCAACACAGCAAACGTATCTACATAAAAATGATAGTGATTCATTTTATTGACCATTCCAACAAAACAAATGTCATACAATCCATGCCTACCTTATTTTTTTCTTGAATTTCCTGTGAAAGATCAATTTCCTGTTCTGTCAGTACATGGAGATGAAGGGATGTCTATTAAATCGTCCAAATAGACAGCAAGCGAGCATGTAAACTCCTCCTACTTTCTACTGTAAACGTATACTCTCCATGTCCTTCATTGTTCTGCACTCACATAGAAAATAATCTCAAAATAACTTTAGATATAAAACACAAACAATCTTTCTTCTTGGCTTTTTATGATTTGGTCCACTGCACTCTGTGTTTCATGGATCCACATTGGGGAAGGTACTAACTTTATTGTTTCTACTGATGCGTCTCTCGGGCCGAACTCTGGGCTGCTTGGTCTGGATCAGCTCCTCTGGTGTGTTACCCAAGGGAGGAAGGAGTCTTTTCTTACTGTTCCTGGTTTCAGGCAGCCATTGTGGCGGCAACTCAAACGGCCCAAAACCAAACTGTGTTGCATCCTCAGGGTCTGTGGGAGTCGCAGGGGCGACCTGTGAAGAGGAGTAGGCACATGACTGAATAGGAGAATGTTTTGGTAACACTAAGCCCTCTTCTTTTACCGCATCCCCTGACTGCGGCTGATGCAGCTCTCTTGCCACCCTTCCATTTCCATCCTGTCCTTCATCTTTGGGTTGAAAGTTGGTGGAGGCCACAGAGAAAATTTCATTCTCAACTTCTTCGTCCTCGTTTGGTCTGAAGATCTGTTGTTGGCCGATATTGAACATCTCCAGGAGTTGACTACCAGAGCGAACCACAGTCTCGCCCCCTAGTGGCCCTACTTCAGCCAGACCCCCAATGCTGACCATGTTCCTTCGGCTATAGCGCCGATGCAGGCGTGCTAGCATATCAAGCAGACAAAGCCGCACAGAGCGGTTTACTGTGAGGAGAAATAACGGGTTGGTGAGAAGAGAGACCTTTGGCAGCCACACAGCAGTCAGCTGTAACCAAGACGAGGCTTTTGCAGCCCCCAGCACTGAACGGTATATGACCAGAGCGGCGTAGGGAGTGCTGCACAGCGCGAAGACTAGAACGATGGACAACAGAGTGGCATGAAGTTCAGCCTCGCGCTGAGACACATACGGGATGGAAATGCTGTTCTGTGGGGTGCGCAGTGCTGCGATGATCACTTTCTTCTTCTGGCTGGTGCTTAGTGCACGGCGGATTAGTGCCATGGCTAGAAACACCACTGCTAGTGGTAAAATGAGTGTGGTGATACTGTATGTGATCATGTAAACCAGATGTCCAAGTGATTGGCCGTCAGAACAGGAAGAGGTGGCGTAGACATCCGTCACATTGCTTACGGCAAAAACAGGGGCACTGGCCACCACCGCATGCACCCAGATATAGATGACCAGGTCTCTGGATTTGGCATCTGATATCTTTCTCTCCAGAGGATACAACGCTGAGTAGTACCTGGAAATGAAACAGGGAAGGCACCACTGTTAAGGTGCAGTCACATTAGCAAAATTTTGGTAAAATTTCAAAGGCGAAAAAGGTCCATTACCTATTGTTAAAATAGACAAACGAAGCACAGCTCACACAGAATTAATTTTCAAACCAAGCAGCTTTCTGTTGGCTAATGTTCAGGGACTGTACTGTACTAGTTAAGCTTGATGGTTTTGATTCACTATAAAGAATCAACTCATAGGAGTCATTCATTTGGGAATCAGTTGGAATACACTGGTCATGCTAATAATAAGTTTGATTCATTTAAAAGAACTAGTTCATGAGAGTCATTTATTTAGAGATCGGACTATACAAGTTGCACTGAATGATACTGACTAAAAGGAAGCGACTCATAAAAGTAATTTGTTTGGGAATCAGTTAGACTACACTGCTTGTGCTGAAGAGTTTTGATTCAATTAAAGAGCCTGTTTTGCTTAGAGATCGGACTATACTAGTTGAATGGTTTAGATTCACAAAAAATCTGACCACACTAATTGTGCTAAATGTTTTTTGTTTAAATAGAATTTGTTCTGAATATGAACTAAATAAGAACATTTCCGTTCCCAGACCTATTTAAATCAGTTACATAGCAATAATACTTTTTAGTGGACTAAATTGTTTATAGCACAATTAAACTGCTTTATGTGTGCACAAAAAGACATAAATAGATTGATTAGATAGATTCATAATGAAAATCCCAGGAAAGACACAAAAGGAAATTTAAAAAAATATGTAAAATCAGAAAATAAGTCAGTTTTATTATGTGATTTGTGTCTGCATGGTGCATGTATGTTTTTTTTCTGAAGTGAAAACAATGTCTCAAGAAAGGCTTCTGTGCTAAGCAAAATAGATTATTCAATGAACTGATAAAGGGTCTGGCGGAGTAGGTAGCTATGGAAGCACTAGTCTGTGAAATAGCTGGTGCCCATGGGTTGACTACAACTGTAAGAGTTTTCAGATTTTCTCAAGAGATCGTTCACCATATTATCATCTTAACCAAGTGTTTTAATTACCGTTTGGTTGAGACCCTTATTGACCTCAAATCTGAAACAATTACACTTTAATTGTTAGTAAAAGATGAGTGAATTAGCATGCATGTCCACTCACCTATCCAGGGCGATGACAGCAAAGCTGAGCACAGTGGCAGAGCAGAAAAGCCTGTGTAGGAACTTGATGGTTTTGCACAGCAGGAGCGTATGGACCCATAGGCAGCATAGGGGACTGGCACTCAAGGCTATGTCAAAGGGCACACACACCAACCCAGCACAAATACCAGAACATGCCAGGTTCTTGATGAAGAGATTCGTGACTGATTTGAAGACATTTGTGTAACAAGTGCACCACAGCACTGCAGTATTGCCTGGGGACGAAGAGATGAAAAGGAGAAAAGGCTGAGGAGGGTTACAAGCCTATGTCAGTATCTAAGGACACAACTGAATGTGAGTGGGACATGAGCAGCCCTCATCTTATTGTCTACAGCAGTTCCCATGGCAATGAGGTATCTAAAGGTTGCACGCTAATTTGAAGGGGGGAAAAAAGCCTTGTTCCCTTTGTGGTTCCTGTAAGCAACAGTATGGCATTCTAATGCTGCTGTGAAGGACAAACCAAGCTCACAGCACAGGGTATAAGATTTGAGGAAGAAGCAAAAGCTTAGCATGCACAGACATAGAAACCAAGTGTTTCTAATATTGAGATGTTCACATGAGGTGGGACACTTTTTGGATAATTAATTTTATTCTGGGTTCAATACATGCTCAATTGAGAGCAATTGTATCATGATGATTACCACAAAATTAAATTTCATCTTCTCTATAAAAAAAGGGTTCTAGTAAAGCACTTAAAATTAAAGTATCACTGTTTTTTTTTTACTACATACAATTTATCATGTAAAACCCTAAAATTCCTATAAAAATTATGATTTAGCTTTACAGGTTAAATAACTCACAAGTTATTACAGGAAAGTGTTTTAATATAGTTATAAACTTTACATTTCTGCTTTTATATACTCCAAACCTGGTCCTATTTACTTCCACAGTCCATGAGGGACAATTTGAAAGTCAAATGCTGTCCATTGACCTTAACTTATACTGAACCCAGACTATTCTTTAACATGACGCATGACAACACAGCTGTAACTGATAAGCATTTCCATAGTTTGCTTAATTTCTTCATACCATAGATAAGCATTTAAAACAATCAGAGAAAGCAAGTAAAAAAGTATTACTTGGGGCTAAATGGAAATGTAGCATGTCACTTCAAGTGGAAATCTATGCAAGATTAATTTACTTTGAAGAAATGATGCACAGACATGATGGAATTCACACGGCTTGAATTGAAATGGAGCCTGAGGTGAATCTTTCCTTGGATGTTGATGTGAACGGAGCACTTAGGTGACAGGTGCTCTCTAGCCAGACCCGTTATTACGCTTGACACACGTTTGGAAGGTGCATCTTTTACGCAATGACTGTGACTTTCATCTTTTCCCATTACCATGCAGGTGTAACAAGCAAAGCACAGTGGAATCCATCTGCAGCTGCCTCTGTGTTATTACTCTGGTGACATTTTGAGTGCACACTGACAGTGCCGGTCAATTGTCCATTTGTTCCCAGAAGTCTCTAGTATGCCCGTGGCTAATAGTGTTATTTAACTTCACAGGGGTTCCATTAGTGGTCTTATTAGTAACTCTTTCTAATATGTTTGAGAATTTTGAGGTGTGAGAGTAGATGTTGGATGTTGGCTAACTTAGCTGTAATTATCATGCCTGATTAATCTTAATGATAAAAAATCACTCAAAAGTAATGAAATTGTCAGATCAGAAGATTATCAAATCTTGCTGTGTTTTTAAAGGGATAGTTCACCCAAAAATTAGTTTTCTGTTATCATTTACTCACCCTCATGTCGTTCCATACCTGTATCACTACTTTCTTCTGTGTTCCACATAAAAAAAGAAACAAGTTTGGATGATCATGATAATACCATGAGTGAATGATAACAGAATTTTCAATTATGGATGATATAGCCCTTTAAATTCTTTGTTTGAGAATTATTCAAAATGTATGCGTTGGATGCATAAGCAGCAAACAGATAGATGTTAGTGGAGTATTTGCAGAACAAAACAACTGTATTTTTTCATTTGGAGGGAGCATGAGCAAAGCAGTTTGCTAAATGAATGCCAAGGATAAAACTTGAGTGAAATAATGACTAACCCATTGCCACAATGACTTCCGTAACTAGTAATCACAATGAATGTCTGAAATGCAAAATTCCCAACTTTTCTGAAATCTGAGCCCTAATCCAGTGCAGAAACAGATCATCAGATTGTGATCATTTATACTAAGCGTTCTGCAGGCTAATTAGTCATGTGATGGCTCGTTTGTTTGAGTCTGACAAAATTGCCTCCCTCTGACGTAGTTCAGAAGAAAAAAAAAACAAGAAGAACAAAAGGACATTATACTATAAACAATGCTAAAATCTCATTTACTGTGAGAAGGCTCTGAATACTTCTCTTTCTCCAAATACTGCATAATTTCTATAAGATTATCAGTCGTGTTCTACAGCATCTATATGTAATCTGTGTAAACAAAATGTAGTCTTTTTTGTCCCAGGTATCATTGTCAGAGTGAGCGGCTGTCGTGTAGAAAAAAGCCTCCTTAGAACCATGGCATGTGACTGACTGAGGAAACATTACACATCTCTGTTTGTATCAGTTGAAGCATGAATGAACCGCAGTAAAAACAACATCTCATTTCTTTGTTTCTGATTTGTGGCATGATCACTGACTTCTAGATGTGATAGTCATTTTGCTGCAATGTGTAACACATTTTCTTGGAAATATCACTGGCATGGCGAATAATTTAAATAGCGCTGCTCTCTAATACAGTTTGTTTTGTTTTTAGAAAAAACAAGCTGTTTGTAC
Organism: Sinocyclocheilus anshuiensis; assembly: GCF_001515605.1. Taxonomy (NCBI): domain Eukaryota; kingdom Metazoa; phylum Chordata; class Actinopteri; order Cypriniformes; family Cyprinidae; genus Sinocyclocheilus; species Sinocyclocheilus anshuiensis. The sequence goes on from NW_015553274.1 coordinate 1,068,762, forward strand.
AAAGTGTCAACGACAACAAAATCATTGTCATCAAAACAATCTGAATCTCAGAATAAGCTTATATTAGGCTATACCAGAATAAGTTGTGATGTACTGTAAAAATCTAAAGTATGGACATGTGTCCGCTAACACAGAGTTAGTTGCAAGCAACTTGTGATTAAAATGTTGTTTCTACTAATTTAGAAAGATATCATCATAGATTATAGAAAGGAAATGATCACTGAGTTGAGGTCAATAATTTAATAAACTTACTCACAAAAGAAGTAAACATAAAGCTGCACTTATGCTCACAAGAGAAAACTAATCACACAAAACAGCTATTCAACATCACTTCCTCCCATAAATTCCCATGCTTTGACCAAGCGTAGCCTACATTGTTTATACAAAGACCTACATTATGTACACAATTTTTTTTTAAATTTTTGATGTTTGAATAGAACAACTTTTTTGTTTGTCATTAATTGCTTGCATTGTACAGATTGTGAAACGAAAAGATTTGCTGTAGCATGACTAATTACAACACCTGTGCGTCGTTATTGTGTGAATGCTCAATAATGAACCGTCTTTGTTTACAATTTCTCATCTCTCACTTGATAAGAACATACAATGTAACATCTGCTAAAATGTGATTCATCACGGAAAATATGTAGCCTGTGATCATGTTTGTTACATTTTCACATTCCAAATAAAATGTGTGCCCCAGCTATAACCTTTAGAGTGGTTATCCATTCACACGCACAGTGCGATTCTCCATTAATTTATAATAGGCTCAAACTGTATGCCGTTTATCGCATCAATTAACCAGTTATATGTGATTGTTTGTTTTATTAAAATATATTTAGAGATGAAGCCAGTGCAGCCCGCACACATTTGCTGATCATTAGCCAAACATTTTTAATTGTCGTTTTTGTCTACTTACTCAAAAGGGAGCCGATGAGGATGAAAACTTGAATGGTGGTAGTGAAATCTTTGTAGGCTCTTTCCTGCGCGTGCAGGATCTCCTCCAGTCGTGTCACCTCTTTATCCTGAGCATCACCCCACAGACCCACCGGAGTCGACGCGTTTAGGAAACCCAGGTTAGATGCGTTTAAACGTGTGGTTCCGTTTTCTGACAGAGGAAACCAGCTCTCCGCGTTATCCGCCTCCATCATCATTCATATCTGAAGCGCCACCAAAATTCTTCGGCTCTGGTCTCGCCACGCACACGTTATTGGTGAACAGGGCTCGAGCGTTATGATGTTGTGTCCAACATGATTAACTCGCGAGTTTTCTCCAGTTCATCAAAATGATCGAAAACGCAAAGCATCTTTAAAAAACGCTGGACGGAGATCGTTCTCGATAATAAAATATCCCATACAGGACTGCACATTGCAGATCTTGTCGCTAAACAACTGCCTTTTCAGAATCGCTATATTGAAAGGAATATTTGCGATATAAAAAAAGGCATAGTTTTGATTACACAGTACAGATCGCATATACAATGTCATTGATGGAGCGATACGACAGTGACACGCGCTTGTCTCGCGTCTCACAACTCAACTTCATTTCACTAGCCGTGTGAACAGACGAACATAAAATAATACGGGTTATATACAATATTTCGCGAGCATTGGGTTACTACAATATGCAACTGTATGCTACTAATAATGTCTAAACAGTGTACGATAAGCCATAGAGAAAATGCCAGAGAAATTACCAACATACCCGTATGAGATCGTTATGAATGATCATAGCCATATCCAAGTGTCAAAAAACGATTTTTGGTAAACGCATATCACGCTAAATATCGAGTCAGTGTGTGATCTTTAGCGAACAGGCTTCATTGCGAGTGACAATAGCGCTTTATTGCTTCAAATGAACGGTGGGCGCTTACAATAAAACGTCACCGTGTCCGTCAGTCATCGGCGTCTCCGAGAGGCGCGTGAGAATTTTAAGCAGAGGTTTGGATTGAGCGTGTATTTGGCCAGATACTGCTCTAGACACGCACTGCACGCGAACAAAGCAACGTCTGTTAAGGTATTAACAGAATCCTCGGAACAAAAACGTTATTTGAGCAGTTTTCATTATTGTGAAGTAAATAATTTATCCAGTGAGCAAAACGCCAGCATGTAGCCTACCGAATCCACACGTTAAACTATCTCCTTGCAGTATATCTACTGAGTGTGCAAACCTCACACTGCATTGAATTTGTCTACGTGTTGCTTTTGTTTTCTTGGTCTATAATAAGAAGTCTAGTGGTCCTTGGTCAGGGGAGATTTTAGACAACACGTGAGGAATCTCTAAAGCCTGAGTGAAATGAGACCGGGGCTAGTTGTCACACAAGGATTTTGTAAGAAGGGTTAGGCAATATTTCAGTAACTAGAAGGTATAGAGTCAAAAGTCCAGTTACACAATTGTGTGTTGTTTTCTAGAAGTTGTTTTGGTTTCACCTAATTCAAAACTATACTAGCCTAAATATTTGTGAATTCTACACCTAATACAAAAGTGATGCACATGCTTCTCCTGCACTGTGATTTTGCAGCAAAAAGGGCCATAAACTATTTAAACTATTTTGTAGTTTACTAAGCATTTTCTTGACCTAATTTTTAAATTTTTAAGACCATTTTTCCCTTGACAGTGATTGTAATTGAAGGATGCTGCAATATTATTCTCTGCCCTAGATACCATCTTCTGCTATCCAGACATTAAGGGACTTTCAACACGCTAATAAATTCTGACATTGTCTAGTAAATACTATTAAAACATAATATAACATTTTAAAAAGTTCATGAATGGAGTAAAAGAGCTCTGAAGCTCACATACAATGCTACAGGCCCTAACGACACAGCTAGCAACCAACCTTCATTTCAATAATATAGATTTTCTCTGTTGTAGAGCTCACTGGCATCCACATAAGTAATTCTTGTTTTTATATAGGCTAGAAAAAAATTATTTATGTACTTGCTTTTTAGTAACTGTGGGATTACAAATTTAAGAATCTGTTTAAAATATGCTGATCCTATGTTCTGACATAGCATCACATGAAAAACTAAGGTGAAGTACATTGTATTTAGCATTTAAGGTAAATTACATCAGACAAATGATTATCTTAAGCAAAGTGTAGCAAAAGGTTCCTGTCTGTTCCTGTTCTCCTATTGTTAGTAAAATGAACCAGATTACTGAGACGATCACCTTTTGTTTGTAATGGCTCTTGGTGCCTCTGTCCCAGTCTTTGAGTAGTTATGCTGATTGGAATAGTACTGTCAGACTGATTGGATTAGCACCTATGCATTTGAATGACACTGTTATGCTGATGAGATCAGGGATGGAGAAATTCCGGTAACGGGCTGATTCCTGTATTGCATTTGCATGCTTTGTTTAGATTGTCTCCACCTCTATGTATCCCTCCCCCTTGAAAGGTATAAACTCTACTGTGCTGAGCTATAGTCAGACTTGGATGACTGCAGCGACGCTCGAGTCCTCAATAAAGAGTGACTTCTGTATGAAACATATCCCAACGTCTCCTGGTCTCTGCTTCGACGAGGAAAAAGTTTCCAACATAACCTAATGATCTGTTTCTGCAAAACTGAAGACTTTTCAGTGTCATTACCATTATTTGATTCACCTTTGGACAATATTAATATTCAAATTGTGACACGTGCTGGCAAAAGGAGTCGGAATGCGCTCGGGCTAATTGAGCTACAGGCAAAAAAAAGTGAAAAATGTCGATTTTGAGATTTTCACAAAAATTAGTTAATTAAAGGGATAGCTCACCCAAAAATGAAAATGTGATGTTTATCTGCTTACCCCCAGGGCATCCAAGATGTAGTATAATGTAAGTGGATGGGAATCAGTATTTATATCGTTTTTTACCTCTGATTTTCACCTCAATGTCTGAACTGTCCTGAGCGCGTTTGCGTCTTCTTCAGCCTGCACGTGAGGCGTCTTCTTCTTCTTGCTTTACGGCAGATCGCAGACTTATAAGTGCATTACCGCGCACGTGCCTGGGCTGAAGAAGAAGAAGCAAACGCGCTCAGGACAGTTCAGATATTGAGGTGAAAATCAGAGGTAAAAAACTATATAAATACTGTTCAGTTTCTTGCACAGACCGATCGTTTTGTGTCTTTACACATCAATGTATCGTCATGAGCCGCCGGGTTTAATTTGGTTTTGTTTGTGTATGTTTTAGACTCTCAAAGCCGTGATTCTTATTCACTTCCATTATATGACTGACAGACTGCAACGGTTTGAGTTAAAAATCTCAGTTTGTGTTCTACTGAAGAAACAAAGTCACCTACATCTTGGATGCCCAGAGGGTAAGCAGATAAACATCACATTTTCATTTTTGGGTGAACTATCCCTTTAAGGCCGTTCTCAAACTGACCTGACGTTCACACTTACATGAACTTGAGTGAAAGGGTTTGGAGGGTTCTTGCAGACAGAAGCGCTCTGAAACATCATGTAAATGTGAACGCACACCGGATCTGAGCTGGATCACATGCTCGTGTAAACACAAATGCGGCGTTCTTATCCCTCATTAACTCGAGTAACGAGTTAATGAGGTGAGTTAAAAATCTCAGTTTGTGTTCTACTGAAGAAACAAAGTCACCTACATCTTGGATGCCCTGGGGGTAAGCAGGTA
>NW_015553274.1:1073812-1084588 GCF_001515605.1 Sinocyclocheilus anshuiensis
GATAAACATAACATTTTCATTTTTGGGTGAACTATCCCTTTAAGCTCTCGTATAGCGGTCTCAATGCTCCAAATAATAATTTTAGATGTTTAATTACCTTTATTTGTTCGTTTTCTGAGAGAAGTACCTTTTCTCCGCTCGCTTCTCACGCTGACTGTCATCCGAAGCGCGCGCGATCCCAATAAATATACACAGAATTACAGTATTTAAGTATTCACACAAATATAATCTGTAATGTCTTAAGTGAAAGTTTGGGGAACTGTTGGGGAAAAACATCTGATGTATAACATTATATTAGATCCGTGCAGTACAGTAGGTCTTAATATAGGCCGCCTCATTTATGTTAATCTAACAATAAAAGAAAAGAGTGAATCATCTGCGGCTCTTGATTGAACTGCTTTTGTAGTTTTAATAATCAATTTATTTGTAATGAACACACTAAAGGGATTTTTACATTTGATTATTTGTTTTTTCTTACTTTAATGCATTTGTTTAGATGTAAAATGAAAAAGGTAGGCTAATGCATTATTTGTTTCTTTCTTATATTTGTTCTACTGTTTTTTTTGCATCTGTTCTTATGTATAATAACAAAGAAAAATAAAAAAAAATAGCTATATTGTGATTATTAATTATTATTAGGGCTGTGCAATATATCGAAATTATCGAAATATCGCAAATGTACATATCGCAATATGCATATCGCTACAGCTTGCAATATTTGGGGCCATGAACAAAAGACAAAGAGAAAATCACTCACTGCTCTTACCTAAATAACTTTTGTAGCTTAAATAATAATCAGTGCATATTGAATTCAAAGAGTAAATACTAAGCAGTGTTTTATTTTTCCTTTTTACTATTCAGTTCCTAAACTCATGTTAAAATGATTACACTAATGTTAAAATGACATTTTTATGTAATGCTCAAGTAAAACACTACCGTTCACTTTCAGAAGTTGTTGTAGGGGTGCTTTCTTATTAGAATCAGAATCAGAATGAGCTTTATTCACCACTTAAGTATCGCATATCGCATTTTTCTTCAATATCGCACAGCCCTAATTATTATTAAGAAAAGAACTGGAGGAAAAGATGCAACACTGCAGGTGATTCTCAAACTCGATTTTTCTCAAAATTGACTTTGCTGACTCTGTTGACATCAAACGGGTGTAGTTCAGTTATTTTCGTCTGATTCCAACAAATCATACATAATTCTGAAGGTCTTTTAATGGAGAATGTGAACATAAAAATAAGTCATTTTTGAAAATTTGCTCATTGTGACTAATTTTGCCAGTGTAACCCTTGATATTTCTATCCTGTTTTACTTAGTCTCACTTCTTTAAAACCTGGTACTACCCCTTTAAGGGGTTGGGTAGTTCATGCGGGGAGAGAGTGCACAGCAATAGCGTGCAGAGTGAATGTGCATGAAGCACGGACAAAACGCATTGCGTGAGTAATTTCGACTATGCTGATTAAAATAAGCATTTATATTGCAAATTGTCTTTGAATAGCTGGTTTATTGTTTATATGTCAGTCTGGGAGGTTGAATTTGAAACACTGTGGAAGAGAAGTCGAAGACTTAATTGCTTTCCGTGACTTTTCTGAGACATTCTGGTGAGTGTATTCTGCTTGTAACAAAATATTTTGTTGTCATATTGTGTTATTATTTGAGCAAACCCAGTCAGAATGTATTCATGTCAAAGGAAATGTGGTTAAATTGTTCATGTGGGTGTTGAAGATGAGAGCAGCTAAGTATAGCACCACGATACTAGTTTTGCTAGTCAAGGAGAGCATGAGGTGTGCAATGCTCATGCTTATTGTGTTTTTCACGTCGAGTGAAATTTCTAATGTATAAAATGTAACTCTGTTAAATTGATTTATGTAAAAGTATATTGCTAGCTCTCAAATTGGAAAAAAGTGTTCAAAGCAGGTTTGCTTCATAAACTTTATTTCATAGGAGGAGGAAAAGGAAAATATGAGTTAAAAATACATGTGATCTCTCTTACAAGGAATGGTTTACGTGTTCTGATGTTGTTGATGTAATCAATTTAAAATGTACATTTGTGCAGACTGTTTTTTTCCCTTGGACTGTTGTTCGGTGATACATTTGGACCTGAATCATCTGAGTGGATTCCTCCGGAACAAATTCTCTTCATCATCTCGTCGTACTCTAGCAACTCTTCTGCTCTTCGTGATCTCGTCGCACTCTGTCAACTCATCAGCTCTTCTTTCTTTCGTACTTGATTAACTGAATGGTATTCCCGGTGAAGTGGTAGGACTGAGATATTTTTAAACAAATTTTCCACACATTACACGGGACTGAGATATTTTTTTTTCCACACATTACATGGGACTGAGACAGTTTCTTTCCAAACTTGGATTTTCAAAAAATCTATTTCCTTGGGTTACAATTCATTGTTGTTATCCGTTATCAAGCTCCCATCTCAGTTTTCTTTAAACCTGTAGCAGCTCCTGCTGCGGTACACCCAGGAGCTGCCAGCCCTTATATTCGTCCCACATTGATGGTCCATGAAGCTGGCAATTATGCTAGAGAAAGCCAAGGGAATAATGGGTTTAAAGATGAGTTCTTGCCACAAGGTCTTATTGGTCAACGTTGCATTGCTTCTGTGTTTGTGGAAGACATTGAGTGCGAGTCTCTTTTAGACACAGGGTCTCAAGTCACAACTGTTTCAGAGACATTTTACTTGACCCATTTTTCTTCCCTTCCAATTCAACCAATTCATGCTTTGTTTGAGGTTGAGGGTGCTGGTGGGCAGCACGTTCCATATCTTGGCTACATCCATGTTGTCATAACTTTCCCTTGTACTGTCATAGGTGCAGAGGTAGAACTTTCTTCTCTTGTACTTGTTGTTCCAGATTGTCACTTCAACAGTACAGTCCCACTGCTGATTGGAACAAATGTTCTTGACCGCCTGTATCAGCAGGGTGTAGAGAGAAAAGGGTCCAAGTTCTTCCAAAATCCCGGTGCCAGCAGTGACTATGCTTTGCTTTTTCAGCATGTTGCTCAGAATTATGAGAGTGGGAAGCAACCATTTCAAGTTAGAGCACTGGGGAAAGACCACATTACTATCCCTGCCAACCAGAAAACCTGTGTCCCTGGTCAAGTGAGGATAAAGAAAAGCATTTCAAAAGCTTTGTTTGTTTTAGAGCAACCCAATACTTTTCCGTTGCCGGGTGGGCTATTGGTTGAAAATGCTGTGGTGAATGTCCCATACCAGGCTTGTTCCAAGATTCCTGTCATTTTAAAGAACATGACTGAACATGATATTACTCTTCATCCCAAGCGTGTGATTGCAGAGATGGCAGCTGCTCATGTTCTTCCTTTGAAGCCTGAGGTACTATCTTGCTCTAATCATGTGTCCTCTGGGAAGTTGGTGTTCAATCTTGATGACTCGCCAATTCCTGAAGAGTGGAAGAAGCGTATCTCTGATAAACTGAATTCCTTACCAGAGGTTTTTGCTGTTAATGAGTTGTCATATGGTCATACTACGGCGGTGAAGCACCACATTAGATTACAGGACGAGACACCTTTTAAGGAACGGCCAAGACCGATACGTCCAAGTGACAGAGAAGCCGTTAGGCAACACCTTAGAGAGCTCCTAGATGCTGAAATAATAAGAGAGTCTGAAAGCCCTTCGCGTCACCAATTGTGTTGGTCCGCAAGAAAAATGGACAAATTAGGCTTTGTGTTGATTACCGGAAGCTTAATATGCGCACGATAAAAGATGCATATGCCCTTCCCAACATAGAGGAGACTTTCTCAGCACTAAGTGGTGCTAAATGGTTCTCTGTCATGGACCTTAAATCTGGATACTACCAAGTCGAAGTAGTCGAAGAAGATAAACACAAAACAGCTTTTGTTTGTCCTCTTGGCTTCTTTGAATTTAACCGGTTGCCTCAAGGTGTAACAAATGCACCTAGCACCTTGCAGAGGCTTATGGAGAAGTGTGTAGGAGACTTGCATCTGAGTGAGGTTCTTGTTTTTCTGGATGACCTCATTGTCTTTTCCAAAACACTTGAGGAACATGAAGCCCGACTGATGAAAGTGTTGAATCGTTTAAAAGAGTTCGGGTTGAAGTTATCTCCAGATAAATGCCAATTCTTTAAGTCCTCTGTGAAGTATCTGGGACATGTTGTGGATGCTGATGGAGTTCACACAGATCCAGAGAAGATTTCAGCTCTGAAAGATTGGCCTCGTCCCTCAACCAGGTGAGAGCTAAAATGTTTTCTAGGCTTCGCTGGGTATTATCGGCGTTTCGTTGAAGGTTACTCTAAAATAGCCAAGCCACTAAATTGTCTTACTGCAGGGTATAGTCCTCCAAGGAAAAGGGGGAAGATCTATAAAAGAGAGAAACCAAACACTCCTGTGAATCCCAATGCTTCCATTGGTGAAGAGTGGACAGTTGAGTGTGAAAGTGCATTCAGGACTTTGATCGACAAGCTGACATCTGCACCAATCCTTGCCTTCACGAACCCACAACTTCCCTATGTCTTACATACTGACGCCTGTAGAGAGGGGTTAGGCGTAGCTCTCTATCAGGAGCAGGAGGGCAAGCTTCGTGTGATAGCCTACGCCAGTAGGGGACTCTCAAAAAGTGAAAGAAACTACCCTACCCATAAATTAGAATATTTAGCCCTGAAATGGGCTGTCTGTGAGAAATTCAGTGATTATCTCTATGGCACCGAATTTACAGTACTCACTGACAATAATCGTCTGACATATGTGCTAACCACAGCGAAACTTGATGCCGCGGGACATCGCTGGCTTGCACAATTATCCACATACAGGTTCAATATAAAGTACAGAGCTGGATCTGTCAATAAGGATGCTGACGGATTGTCTAGGAGACCACAGAATCCGCCTGAGGCAGATGATGCGTTCCTTGAAGAGGAGAGGGCTATTGAAGACTTAAAAGGGCGACTAAGTGAGAAAACTGAAGTTATCTCTACCGAAACACTCTCTGCACTCTCTGACCGCCATTCAGTTGTGTTGTCAAGTGAAGTTTCTGATGCACCAGAGTTTGTTCTTGCAGAGTCCTTGGCTTTAAATGCTTCGTCCGTCCCTGAGAGTTTCGCCTGCCCAGGTTATGAGACTATCCCTGGAATGACCCGGGACGACTGGTACCGAGCTCAGAGAGAGGATTCATCTTTGAAAAGAATAATTCTTTTGTGGAACTAGGTCAGAAACCTAACTTCAGACAGACCAAGCTTGAACCCCTTGAAGTAAAGCTGCTCCTGAGAGAGTGGAACCGGCTTGAACTACGAGATGGAGTGTTATACAGGAAGTGGGCTACCCATGGGACTGTGCTTCACCAGATAGTTCTGCCTCGACAGTCAAGAGAAAAAGCACTGAAGGGTGTTCAAGATGAAGTAGGCCACCTTGGCTATGAGCGTGCACTTGACCTAGCTCGTGCCAGATTCTTTTGGCCGAAGATGGCAAGGGATATTGAGGACAGATGTCGTACCTGTGAACGATGTTTCAGGAGAAAAGCAAATCCTCAAAAAGCAACTCCCATGGAATCCGTACAGACAACGTTTCCCCTTGAATTAGTATGTATGGATTATTTGTCTCTTGAGCCTGACAACCGTGTCATCAGAAATGTATTAGTCATTACCGACCACTTTACTAAATTCGCTGTGGCGATACCGACAAAGGACCAGAAAGCTAAGACCATCGCAAAGGCACTCTGGGAAAATTTCATTGTTCATTATGGGTTCCCAAGTCGCCTCCTCAGTGATCAAGGAAGGGATTTTGAATCCCATACCATCCGCGAGTTATGTGCCCTCATCGGAGCTGACAAAGTAAGAACAACACCTTATCACCCACGTGGCAACCCGGTCGAGAGATTTAATAGAACACTCCTCAGTATGCTTGGAACCCTTGAAGAAAAAGATAAACATCATTGGAGAGACTTCGTGAAACCCCTTGTACATGCATACAATTGTACGCGGAACGACACCACAGGCTATTCGCCCTACGAGTTGATGTTTGGGCGCCAGGCTAAACTACCAATTTATCTTGTTTTTGGCATCCATCCTCCAGGTGAAAGACCCAGAACTCACTCCGAGTATGTGACGAAACTACGAGAACATCTTCAGGAGAGCTATGAACTGGCTGCTGAAAATTCCCGCAAAATGAGTGAAAAGAACAAGGCGAGGTTTGATCTAAAAGTCAGAGTGGCTGAACTGATGCCCGGTGACAGGGTCTTAGTGAGAAATTTGAGTGTGAGGGGTAAGCACAAACTTGCCGACAGATGGGAGAAGATGGTCCACACTGTGGTCAAGAGAATTTCAAATGGTCCTGTTTATGTGGTAAAGCCGGAAAAGAGTAATGGTCCCCATCGTACCCTTCACAGGGATCTCTTACTGCCCTGTGGGTTCTTGCCTCCGAGCCCAGTAAAACAGATGCCTGGGACAAATGTAACTGCAAACAGAAAATGTAAGATGAGGACAAGGGCTAATATTGAAGTGCGAGAGGGTGATGAATGTGAAGAACAGTCTAGTGATGAAGAGGGAGGTTACTTTCAAATACCTATTCCTGAAATAGTTACAAGGAGTCCCTTCGTTAAACAAGTGGATGATAGGTTGCTCACCTCTCATAATGTTCCTGCAAAATCATCAGACCAGTTGAACCCTCATGCAGTCGAGTTTGCTCCACGTACTTCAACTATACCTAGATCAGAGCCTGTTCAGCCTGTGATTGAACCCACAAGAGAAGTATCTGAGATTGTTACTGGCGGTGCACCAGTCTTTCCTGCCACAGAATCTGTTGGGATTGAAAATGCCCCCGATTATATAGCCATTGAAATTCCAGAAGAGACTGTACCAGCTGCAGGGTCAGAATCCCAAGAATTGTCCCACAGTTCAGTTGACACTGAATCCGTACCCCTCAGACGTTCAGGTCGAGAAAGACGGCCACCGAAGATATTAGAATATGAGGAATTAGGGAAGCCCATATTACTTGCTCTTACACCATTTTTTGATTCCCTGGGAAACATTCTCGCTGCCAGTCTTGTTGCTAACATGCATGCAGGGACTCATGCGGTTTAGAGGGGGAGAGTGTAACCCTTGATATTTCTATCCTGTTTTACTTCTTAGTCTCACTTCTTTAAAACCTGGTACTGCCCCTTTAAGAGGTTGGGTAGTTCATGCGGGGAGAGAGTGCACAGCAATAGCGCGCAGAGTGAATGTGCATGAAGCACGGACAAAACGCATAGCGTGTGAGTAATTTCGACTATGCTGATTAAAATAAGCATTTATATTGCAAATTGTCTTTGAATAGCTGGTTTATTGTTTATATGTCAGTCTGGGAGGTTGAATTTGAAACACTGTGGAAGAGAAGTCGAAGACTTATTGCTTTCCGTGACTTTTCTGAGACATTCTGGTGAGTGTATTCTGCTTGTAACAAAATATTTTGTTGTCATGTTGTTATTTGAGCAAAACCAGTCAGAATGTATTCATGTCAAAGGAAATGTGGTTAAATTGTTCATGTGGGTGTTGAAGATGAGAGCAGCTAAGTATAGCACCACGATACTAGTTTTGCTAGTCAAGGAGAGCATGAGGTGTGCAATGCTCATGCTTATTAGGACTGAGATATTTTTTAAAAAAAATTTCCACACATTACACGGGACTGAGATATTTTTTTTCCACACATTATATGGGACTGAGACAGTTTCTTTCCAAACTTGGATTTTCAAAAATCAATCTCCTTGGGTTACAATTGCATTGTTGTTATCCGTTATCAAGCTCAATTAATTGTTGGAGATTGAGTGTCATTCAATGTTAATCACTTTGGTTTTAAAGTGCCAGAACAAAGAGCATTTAAATTGATTGCCTCACAAAATACATTTCAAAACTTAAATTCTTGTGTGTGGCATTATTTTATTTTACTTTTTCATGATATTTCAGTTGTTCATTTAAATTGAGAATTTGATTTAAAAGGAAAAATACCCCAAAGCTCCTTGAACGAACTTAGACAATTGATATTTTCAATTAGATCACAAATCCCTGAAGTAAACCCTGGGATAAAGGGGGTTACACCAGCACAGGTCACAATTAATATTTGAATTATTCTGTGATTCCCCACTCAAGAACACAATCATCAGTTCACATGTCATGCACTGCAGATTATAGTAACAGCTCCTCTGTAAATATAAAAAGAATCTTTTCCAGTTAATCCACATGCAAGAACTCTTAAGAGCTTCCTCTTAAGTAGTCCGGGTTAAACGGCACAGCCCACTGGAGGGTGTCCTTATCACAGTGCTCTCTAAAAGATTTGCAATAAGTACCACTGGAGGTTTGCACAGAGAGGATCTCAACGTTAAAAAAACCCACTGATGAATACGAAAAAAAACAATCATCAGCACTCATCCAGTGAGAATCACTTTCATGTTCTGGTGCATGTGAAATAATGGCAGCTATACTGCAACGAACTTAAAGGGACAGTTCACTCAAAAATTTAAATTCTGTTATACTCACCTTCATGTTATTCCAAACCCATACAACTATTTCATTTTTGGAATACAAAAGCAGATATTTTGTAAAACCTTTTGACTTTCATTGTATGGACAGTTGAAAAATGCTGAAACAAAATCATCTTGAGGGTTGAGAGTAAATGATTACAGAATTTTAATTTATGGGTCAACTATACCTTTAAATCATATAATATTGCTAAATACAATGGTAATGTTTAGTGTTTTTGTGGCACAGAACGATTAATTTGGATTCCTGTCTTCCTAATAATCATTTGTGGATGTCTAGTATTCCACTGACCAACACATCTAAATTATAATATATTTATATACAATAATTAAACTAACAATTAAACATACAAAATCATACAACATCATCTCAAGATATCTAGTTGTATTTTATTGGAAGCTCCGGGTAATACATAAAAGTGTAAGTTGCATACAGTAACTCACTTGTAACCAATGCCCATAGTTGCACATCTCCATCACAAAGTCTGTACGTTGATAGAATGTTTATCTAGACATAAACATTCTTCTGGAAAGAAAAGATTGGGGATGAAAACAACCTGTATTTGCCCCCCACTAAGGCTGAAGATTTCTTTAAAATGAAGGCACCAGAGGCTGTACAATAAAACAGACCTAATGTAGAGATACTGACAGAGAATGCTACAGGAATCCAGATAAACAAGTATTATCACCACTATAAGAATTTCAACCCATTTGATTTGATCGACTTAAAACTAGTGTTAAGTTATAATGCAAAAATGCGGCACAGCAGTGAAAGTGCACTGCTGTTCAAAAGTTTTTTTTATTTGAAAGAAATTAATACTTTTATTCAGCAAGCATGCTTTAAATTGATAGTGACAGTAAAGAATTTTGAAATTGTTAATTCAGCATTGGCATCACAGGAATATTACATTTTATAATAGATATAAATAGAAAACTGCTATTTCACAATATTAATGAAAGAAAATAAGCTTACTGACCCCAAACTTTTGAATGGCAATGTGTGATAAAGAAACACACAAATATGAGTTTGATTTTACAAACAATTTCTCCATACTCTGTATGAATTATATAAACATATGACTTTAAGCAAATAATACAGGTGCTTCCTTCAGTTTGATCATTTTTTAATTCTTGACTACTTAACTACTTTAGAAATTAAGGTAATTCAAGTCAACACTAATTGGATATTATGACTATGATATGGACTTTATACAGTCATTTATACAGTCAAAGGTTTGGCAGTGACACATTTTGTTATGCAAAGTTTGCTGCTTAAGCTGTTGTGGTATTCATTCACATTGTTTCTAGATTATTGTGTAGAGTGAACAGATGCATTTTAAATAATTGTTATAAGCTTCATTGGCCAAAAAATGAACTAATTTCACTGTTTTTTGATCCTGACACAAAATGACCAGCTAACATTAATTGACTAATCATATCAGCAGCACATGTGAAAGTGTGAATGAGTACTAGTCAGGTAAAATCACTATCATACTAATTAGATTGTAAGAGCAGACTGATTGCTATAAGAGGAGGGAAGAATGCTTCCAGTCATTGTGTTCTTGTTAGCAATGGTTACCTCCAAAGAAACACATGCAGCCATCATCGCTTTGCATCAAAATGGCCTCACATGCAAGGAAATTGCACCTGAAAGAACCATGTACCAGATCATCAAGAACTTCAAGGAGAGAGGTTCGACTGCAGTGAAGAAGTCTTCAGGACGTCCCAAAGTGTCCAGAAAGCGCCAAGACAGTCTCCTCCTGAGGAATTGTGTCACCAGCAGTGCAGAGCTTGCTCAGGAATGGCAGCAGGTTGGTGTGAGAGCATCTGCATGCACAGTGAGGCCAAGACTTTTGGACAATGGCCTGGTGTCAAGAAGGGCAGCAAAGAAGCCACTTCTCTCCAAGAAAATCATCAAGGACAGACTGAAATTCTGCAGGAAGTACAAGGTTTGGCAGCAGAAGACCGGTGCAAAGTTATTTTCTCTGATGAAGCTCCCTTCGAACTGTTTGGGACATTCGGAAAATCGATTGTTCGGAGACGAAAAGGTGAACGCTACCATGAGTCCTGTGTTGTGCCAACAGTGAAGCATCCTGAGACCATCCATGTGTGGGGTTGCTTTTCAACCAAGGGAGTGGGCTCTCTCAAAATTCTACCCAAAAACACTGCCATGAATAAAGAATGATATCAAAACGACTTCTTCCAGCGATCCATGATTGGTTTGGTGATGATCTGTGCATTTTCCAGCATGATGGAGCACCATGTCACAAAGCAAGAGTGAT
>NW_015553274.1:1084677-1095424 GCF_001515605.1 Sinocyclocheilus anshuiensis
AACACTGTAAATATTGACTCATTATATATTTTTTTTTGCCAATAAAAGCCTTTAAAACTTATATGCTTATCATTGTTTTTCAGTATACCATAGAAACATGGAAAAATAATCTACAAATACTGAAGCAGTGAACTTTGCAAAACACAAATTTTGTCACTGCCAAAACTTTTGGCCATGACTGTTTTCCCGTTTCCTTACAGTCTAGATTTGCAGTTGTCAGCAGCAGCAGCTAAGTGTTTTTTGAAAAAATTCACCATCCTCTTCCATGTGTCCAGCTGAGCCTCTGAATGGGCCTTAGGTTCGCCGCCAAAGTAAACCACTTGGTTAGCGACAGCATGAAAATTAGCAAGACAAAACGGCATATAGGGAACCTCAATAAAGTGACCTGCTTTTTCATACCTCACCAGCTCGTAGTTATTCTTCCCGTGTGCTTTAAGTCTGTTGCATGCTAGTTTTGCGTAATAGGCACTTTGCCAATTCCTGTCAGCTTCTGACATTATAAACATGAAGTTACCTGAGGCACGTTCAATAGGAATAATGCTAGGAAGGCCTTCTTCTGACATTGGGTCATTCATAACATCCCCAATATCCACAAGGCCCAACGGTGTCATTTTTGCTCTCTTAACATCAAACATGAGGGGTGGAACACAAATGTCTTTGTAGTAGATGGGAACCAAAGTATTGGCATTGCATCCATTGATCCAAACAGTAGCCGATATACCAGGAAGGAATGTTGCCATCGACAAACCGAGATCTCCACTCTTTGATATGGACACTAGGCCAATTTTTTGATCTTTGACCTTTGGAAAAAAAATAATAATTATTTACACTGAACAAAATTATAAACGCAACACTTTTGTTTTTGCCCCCATTTTTCATGAGCTGAACTCAAAGATCTAAGACTTTTTCTATGTACACAAAAGGCCTATTTCTCTCAAATATTGTTCACAAATCTGTCTAAATCTGTGTTAGTGAGCACTTCTCCTTTGCCGAGATAATCAGCTCCATATATATATATATATATATATATATACATAAAAAAAACAAATTCCAAATATTAATAAAAATGATAATTTCATTGATAATAAAACAACACTGCTCTGGGATTATTATATACAGTATCTCCCATTGTAATTTTCACAATTTTATCTTGAAATCATAACAATCAGGAATAGCCTACATATGAATGGATGTACATACTAACCTCTGGTTGTTGCCGTAGAAAATCTATACCTTCTTCAAAGTACTCAAGGTGAAATTTGTCAGCTCTTTTGGGTAAATCTTGGTAACCCTGGAAAGCCAAGGCAAAAACAGCAAAGCCTCTCTTTGCCAACAGAGCTGCCCTCAACTCAAAAGGACCTCCTCTAAATACATATGTATCCAAAATCCCAGGAAATGGTCCTTTACCTGAAAAATCATAATATTACATCATTAACTTGATCAGCTTGACTGAAATAGTAAACAGAAGTGTAAAGAGTACCTGAAAACCACTGCGTAAAAGTACAGATACCTTAGAGTGAAAATAACTCCATTACAAGTTACAAGTCACCAATTCTAATACCACTTGAGTAAAAGTCTTTTATCTGATAAAAAGTATCTGATTTTAACAGTACTTAAGTACTGTTACTTAAGTACTGTAAGCAACTCATACTGAATATAGGCTCAAAGATGCACTAGTCCTCAACACCTAAGAGACCACCGAGTGAAAAACAAGAAACAGGTGATTTGAGAAGAGCCATCATATACTTATTTTCTCAAATCTAAACAAACTCAACACCTCAAAATTGTAATAAATCAAGGTCGTCACAACAGGCTCTTCAACGTCTCCAAACACTCACATCTCAGTTTAGCTGAAGTGCTCAAAAAGGGCATAAGTAAACCAATATCCTTCAAAAAAGTCTCTTCAATATAACAGATAAATAAAATATTGTTAAGTAAAATGATACATTCAAACTTAAAGCCTACTTGCACTGGATCTGCTGGTGTCGGCCTCATCACCGCAATGTTTCCCACACATAGACTTCACTTGGACGGCCGCCCAAGTATGAGTCAGAGAAACATTTTTGCTTTTATAATTTTTATCCTCTTACACTTTTTTTTTTTTATCCGCTCGAAATTATGAAACCGTTCGCGATCGATTAACTAGTGGAAAATCTCCCCTCGCCCTAGAGCTACAATTGTAATTTATAAATAATACAATTTAATTACAATTTAATTTTATATTTTATTAAAGGTCTATTTTGACCCCTATAATGGGTGTTTTTTTTTTTTTTTTTACTTCCTTAATATTTGAGGGAGGGTGCACACAATTAAATTCTGCTTAGGGCACCCATTTGGCCACAAGCGGCCCTGACCGTATTAGCCCGGTTCTGTCAATTCTGCACTGGCTCCCTATTGAACACTGTATACATTTTAAAATCTTGCTAATTACTTATAAAGCACTAAATGGTTTAGGTCCTCAGTACTTGAGCAAGCTCATATCACTATAGTCCTTCACATACACTGTGATCTCAAAACTCTGGCCATCTGATAATACCTAGAATATCAAAATCAACTGTGGGTGGCAGATCCTTTTCCTATTTAACGCCCAAACTCTGGAACAATCTACCTAGCATTTTTTGGGAGGCAGACACACTCTGTCAGTTTAAATCTAGATTAAAGACCCATCTCTTTAACCTGGCATATACACAACACACTATCACATTTCTATAATTCAAATCCGTTAAAGGATTGTTAGGCTGCATTAATTAGATCAACCGGAACAGTGAACACTTCCCATAACACCCGATGTACTCGTTACACTGTAAGAAGAATGGCATCTATGCCAATTTTAGTCGGTTTCATTCTTATTCCAAGGTCACCGTAGCCACCCAGATTAAGTCCATATTTAGACCATATGATGGATCAGCACCTAGAGACGACATCTACCGCCCTGAATGTCAGCGGAGAGCATGTCAACTAGATGGGCCCCAGAGACAGATCCCCTGCGAAGACCTTGTTAACTAGACGGTCATTAGGACAAGACCATGGGAACCAGACAAGTCCTCTGCGCAATCTGACCTGTGTTGCAGCCTGGAATTAAATCATGCCATGCTGCTCTGGCCAGAGGAGAACTGGCCCCCTGACTAAGCCTGGTTTCTCCCAAGGTTTTTTCTCCATTTCTGTCACAGATGGACTTTTGGTTCCTTGCCACTGTCGCCTTTGGCTTGCTTAGTTTGCTTAGCTTGCTTGACTGATTGCAGAGACACTATTGGAAGAGAACTGAACTGGATGATGACATCACTGAATCAATAATGAACTGACTTTAACTGAAAAATTGACCATTTGTTATTGTCCTCTTGCATTATTGACAAACTATTTCCTGTTTGACACTGTATAGCTGCTTTGACACAACCAGTTCCCTTTCGAGAGGGTCTCTCGAAGTTGCATACAGCTTAAGCTGATCGCATTGGGGAAACACCTTTCTCCTCAAATACTGAAGCCTTATTCGCTTAACGCCATTGAATTGCAATGGCCAATTGCGCTCGAGCACGCAAAAAGGGTGGCGGGAAATCGCCCTATATAAGCGGCGCCGAGTGGAATTTCATCACAATCTTTCTCCTTCATCATAATGCTTAGGTCTTCGCCATTGATTCATCGCCAAAGAGGATTGTGGAATTTGCTTTGCTAATCCCTTAAGCGTTCCGGTGGAGTATGGATTGAAGATATCATTTATGTTTACCCGATCTGCGTGGGACCCATCGGGATCTCCGACGGACTCGAACTTTGCGTCTTCTGCCTGGCCGCTCCCACACAGAAGCCGCCACTGAGGGCCCTAACTGCCCGCATTGTGATGCTAAAAAAGTGAGCGTCAGAATTCTCCGGGATCGGTTAGCCTTCGCACAGCCGCCCCCTCAACCGCTCTCTTCAAGCAGGAAGAAGCACCGAAATCACACCTATTTGGAGTACGAATTATTAAGTGGCGAGTTCACGCTGGCTCAGAGCCCATATGCTTTCCGCCCTGCCGATCCATCCATGAGTTTGAGGACTTCCCGCCCTCGGATAGCGCTCGTCATAAGCGTCGCTTACCTAAATAAAGAAACAAACTTGGCTCTCACGCTCCACTCATGGCAGTGGAGCTATAAGCTGAACGTGAGGTTTGCAGCAAAGGGC
Organism: Sinocyclocheilus anshuiensis; assembly: GCF_001515605.1. NCBI lineage: Eukaryota > Metazoa > Chordata > Actinopteri > Cypriniformes > Cyprinidae > Sinocyclocheilus > Sinocyclocheilus anshuiensis. The sequence goes on from NW_015553274.1 coordinate 1,088,830, forward strand.
TCATATGCTGACACAGGTCCCACTGACCCCCTATGCTCTGAACGTGCTTACGATACAAACAGCACCCCGCCTCAGAGGCGTTCTGGATTGTGCAAAGCACAACATATCCCAGCCAAGGCGCTTCAGCTGCTCACATAACATCAGTGCCCCGCTTCAGCGCGGTACTTTGCCTGCTAGATCGCAGATTGCTCCGATCGCTTACTTAATCATATAAACAGCTCCCCCGACCCAGCGGTGAGCTGTCGCGTACAAAGCATCCGGGCAGGCAGTTTCAGCCTTCACAAGGTTATGACGTATCACCGTATAAAGACCAGCTAAGCGGTTGTTTTCAGTAGCGCAGTGTAGTGCTTGTCTATACTAACTGCTGTAAATTCTAGTGCTCTCACTGGCTTCCTATGATATGCACCGGTGCTGTGCTGCTGTATTCATCAGGACATGTATTGCCGTTTACACTCTACACTGCCACTGCTCGTTGCCTTCTATGATACGCACCGGCAGTGCTGCTGTCTTTCGTACCTGTTTAAGTGCTGTTTACACTGACAGCTATTTATACAACACTGGCGCCCTTGATAAGCACCGACTGTGCCGCTGTCTGTCATACAGACAGCAGTGTTGCTTACAGTAACAGCTATATACTAGTCGGCGCTGCCGGCGTGTGTTGCTTTTATATGATTTTCACTGGCTGTGCCGCTGTCTTTCATACTAGTGTTGCTTACACTAACAGATATATATACAGGTACATCTCAAAAAATTAAAATATCATGAAAAAGGTCAATATTTTTTGTCACTCATTTCAGAAAGTGAAACCCATATATTACATAGATTCATTACACATAGAGTGAAATATTTCAAGCCTTTATTTTCCAACAATGCAGATGACCTGAAGGCCGCTATCAAATCAACCTGGGCTTCCATTATACCTGAGCAGTGCCACAGGCTGATTGCCTCCATGCCACGCCGCATTGATGCAGTAATTCATGCAAAAGGAGGCCCAACCAAGTATTGAGTGCATAGAAATGAACATACTTTTCAGAAGCCTGACATTTCTGTTTAAAATATCCTTTTTTTATTGATCTTATGTAATATTCTAATTTTCTGAGACACTGAATTTTGGGTTTTCATTATCTGTAAGCCATAATCATCAAAATTTCAAGAAATAAAGGCTTGAAATATTTCACTCTATGTGTAATGAATCTATATAATATATGGGTTTCACTTTCTGAAATGAGTGACAAAAAATATTGACCTTTTTCATGATATTCTAATTTTTTGAGATGTACCTGTATATATAGCGCTGCCGCTGTGCGTTGCCTTTTATGATATTCACCGGCTGTGCCACTGTTTCATACAGGTATGTAGTGTAGCTTGCACTGGCCACTATATATGCTGGCGCTGCCGCCGTGCGTTGCTTTTATATGATTTTCACCGGCTGTGCCGCTGTCTTTCATACTAGTGTACTTGTTCATACTAGTGTTGCTTACACTAGTATGAAACTACACTTTAGCTATATACATGGCACTGAAGCCGTGCGTTGCTTTTTATGATAAGCACTGGCTGAGCCGCTGTCTTTCATGCAGATGTATAGTGTCGCTTCACTGACCGCTATATATGCTGACGCTGCCATCGTGCGGTGCGCCCTTCTTTGATAAGCACCGGCTCTGCCGCTGCCATGCAGGTAGTGTTGCTACTGTTATATTTGCCGGAACCGGCGGTGCCGCAGCGCGTTAACCTTCTATGACTTCTATGACTAGCACCGGCTGTGCCGCTGTCTTTCATACAGATTGCTGTTGTTGCTTACACTGGCCACTATGTAGGTCACTGACTGCTATATATGCTGGTGGTGCAGCAGTGCGTTACCCTTCTATGATAAACACCGGCTGTGCCGCTGTCTTCCAAAAACTGACCGCTATATGCTGGCGCTGCCACCATGCATTGCCTTTCTGTGATGAGCGCCGGCTGTGCCACTCTCTTCATACAGATGTGTAATGTTGCTTATACTGACCGCTATATGGACTGGCGTTACAGCTAGCATAGCTCTGTGTGACTGCATGTAAATCTAGCCCAGCTTCAGACTCTTGCATAGAGCCTGAGCCAGCTGCGAAAGAACTCGTGGCCGAAATGCCATCCGTTCCCGGTGTTAAACGTGCCACAGAGCGTTATAGTCGGATTGACAATAAAGTCTTAGCGCTATTTTACTCTTCTCTCGGTTTCACTTCCTATTGCGGGCACTATCACTGGTTGTCTTTGTGCTGGTTGTTCCACTGTGCAGTGCGACAAGCTGGAAGACAGAATACAGGAGATACTACTTTGTTGGCTATCAGAATTCTTTTTTTCTCTCTCTCAAAAAAGTGCTCTCCCTTAAGACAGCGCTATTGCTTATGCTTGCTTCTGTTAAGCTAGTGGATGATATGCAAGCTCTCTCTGTCAGCGAGTCATGTATGGTTTTCAGACCTAATGACTGTAAGTTGTGCTTAAACCGAGAAAGGGCTACATATCCAAGGTGCTCTCAACGCCGTTCAGAGCCCAGGTGATATGTCTTTCGGCTTTTACTCCGAGCGAGTGCGTGGCGGGGGAGAGCCCTGCCCACAGCCTCTTTGCCCTGTGCGCACTTTCAGTGTTTGAAAAAAAAAGAAAAAACAAACTACTGGTGTGCAAGCCGACTATACGAGAGCCATCCATGCCTCATCTTGGTCTAACGGGATATCTATTCGCAGAATAAAATTGCCACGTTCTTAAACAATGGCTTCCCGGGTCCTTTCGGTTCAAGTCTGCTCGCTCAAGGTAGGCCAGTTTACTGCTTCTTGAGTTAAGTCGCTGCTACGTTTTATGATTCATGTCACTGCTTGTGCACTGTGCCGGTGGGATGGCTGGGAGGCCGCCACTCACACACTCTATATTGCGGCAGCCTGATTGTTCCCATAGTGCGCGTCTAAAATTAAGGTTTAATTTAAGGAATAACTGAAGACGGGCCATTGAATTATATTATAAAATAATGATCCGAGGTGGTGATGCGGCCACGACGCAAAGCGTAAGACTAATGCAGTTATGAGAGCGAGATTAAGCATGTGTGAATTACCTGAGTCTGTGCATCAGCAGCGTCCCTACTAATAGCGAAACCAGTGTTTCCCACAGACTTACACTCTATGTGTGGCGGCACTTCCCCTGGGGGAAATATATATGTATATAATGTATGTAAATATAAAACAGCAGACGGGCTTATTGAAACTGCAAATTTATTCTCTGCCAGCAGGAGGCGCTTTTGGAGCGGCAGAAATAGCGGTTTCCCTGGTAACAGCTGTAATCAAAGCAGCACATAAACGCTGCTTTATCAGGCAATATAGGAAAGATTAAATGAAAATGACATCAAAACTTTTCTGAAGACAATCGGTTCCCTTCAAAAAATATACATTTATATAAAACACCCGTGCCGCGTTTTGATTTTGGAACGTGCAGATAGGGCTGTGACGGTCGCCGTGAAAACCGCGTCACTGCGGTGGTCGCTTGCCACCGCGGTTTTCTACTGCCACCAGCGGTAGTGCACGTGATGTCACGCACTCTATAACAAGCATAATACGAAGTTTACGAAGTGTAATAACAGTAATAACAGTAGCGGAACAGTGAACCGTGTCTACACCGGACGCGACACCACCGCGTCGCAACAGGTTGAGTCTGTCTAGTGTTTACACAGGACATTTGAACTCTGTGTCAGTACCTCATAAATAGAACGAGGCAGTTTACTGTCTTGTCGTGTCGCATCCAGTGTAGCATCACTGATTATAATGAGTTTTATAGTATTTTGACGCGCCGCGTCCTGTAGACAGGGTGTATTTACCTTTCTTATTTAGGCTACTTTCTTGTTTAACTGTATTATTTCTTTGATATTTATTTTAGTGTTTTGCAGGCTGCGGATTCACTGACTGAAGTGCTAAAATAAACACGAGCTGATGAGTTAAATCGGGTGTGTTATGCAGAAGGCAAAAATGCAGAGGCAGATGACATAATTGGAGAGACAGTTAAAGTTAAAGTGGGGCAGACGCTAAGCCTTAAGTTAATAATTTTGTCACTAAAATATCTCAAGAAGCTTTCACAGAGAGCATCAGAGGCAACAGGCAAGGTGTTAACTGAAGGATTTGTAACAGATTGAATAACTGAAAAAAAAACCTTAGGTTTAGAATTAGTTTCAATTAAATTAGAAAAGTATACAGCTTTCGCAGACTTAGCTGTAGTCTGGTAAGATGTAAGAGAGTCTCTGAACATTTGAAGAGAGATATGCAGCCTGTCCTTTTTCCATTTACGTTCTGCCTTTCTGCAGTTTTGTCTTAGGAGACGGGTATCAGAGTTTTGCCACAGTACAGATTTTGGTTTTTGCTTGTGAGGCTTAAGGGGGGCAGTTGCATTTGCTACCTTAAGCCAGGCAGAATTCACGAGGCTAAGATGTTGATCAGCATCCAAGTCAGATAATGGTTGATCCAAGTGCAACTGTGAGCAACATTCAGCAAAGCACAAGTTGAAATTTGTGCTAAACTGTGGAGAGTAGAAACGAGAAAGATTTACAGGTGTATTAGAAAAATGAGAGAGATCTGGAAGAGACAGTGAGAATAATATAGGCTTATGTCAGAGGAGCAGGGGAAGAGGAAAAATTACCCAACTTCACAAAAAACTTTCTGTCAGACAGGTATGACTGAAACCATTTCAGAACGTTTGCTTTTAGACCTACCCAAGACTCTAATCTAGATAATAGTGAGGAGTGGTCTATGGTATCAAAAGCAGCCGATAGATCTAAAAGAATAAGAACCACCGAGTCTGCGGAATCAGTAGAGAGGTAAATATCATTTAACACTCTCAAAAGGGTGGTCGCTATCGCTAGAACAGAATGAAGGTTTAAGCTTGTCAATCACTTGCTTCAATTCCTGGAGGTTGATAGGTTCAAAAACATCCAAAAATGCAGAGGCAGATGACATAATTGGAGAGACAGTTAAAGTTAAAGTGGGGCAGACGCTAAGCCTTAAGTTAATAATTTTGTCACTAAAATATCTCAAGAAGCTTTCACAGAGAGCATCAGAGGCAACAGGCAAGGTGTTAACTGAAGGATTTGTAACAGATTGAATAACTGAAAAAAAAACCTTAGGTTTAGAATTAGTTTCAATTAAATTAGAAAAGTATACAGCTTTCGCAGACTTAGCTGTAGTCTGGTAAGATGTAAGAGAGTCTCTGAACATTTGAAGAGAGATATGCAGCCTGTCCTTTTTCCATTTACGTTCTGCCTTTCTGCAGCTTTGTCTTAGGAGACGGGTATCACGAGAGAAAGACTCAATAGATGAGTGAGACAGTGCTGGGCTGCTCCAGGACAGTTTTGAAAACCATTTCAGAGACATGTTCTTAAATGTGACTGTGACTCATATAAAATATATTACATGCATGCATTTTAAGGCAGCTTTAATCGCCTTTTTGGTAACTTCATGACTTAACTGACCACGGCATTGCATTAATCGCCTGCGTTAACGCGCTAATTTTGACACCACTAAAATATATATATATATATATATATATAATTAATATTAATTATATACAGCCTATATATATATATATATATATATATACATATATTTATATCAACACCGCGCCACTGGCGGTGGTAAAAATCTGCCACTGTCACAGCCCTACGTGCAGAGCTCATGTTTATTCAACAGTCAAGCCTTTTTAGAAAATAATTTGTGGCGGTCAGTGTTGATATTGTAGCAGGCCACAAATAAATCAATGTATGGGAAACCCTGTGAAACTGTAAATTAATCTGCTTCAATAACAGCGCCAATATTACCTCCTAAGTGAGAAATGTCAGCCTTTAACTTGCTAAAATATTTTACTGGTGAAATCGTCAGAGCAGTGCTGACAACACGTTTCTGTGCGCATTAATGTTTATGTGGAAAGAGAATGTGTGCTTTCCCTTCATAATAAAATAATTTTGTGGCAAAAATATGGAAATAATTTGTCATTTTAATCCTATTGTTTAATATATTTATTTGCTTGGTCATTGTCTTTGTGGGTTTTAGTTATTTTCCTGTTGTATACCCTTTTGAAATAACTGAAATCATTTAGCGAAGTGACGACATGTACTAACACCATGTTGAAGTAGAATGTCTGATGAGATGACCACATGGAGCAAGTCCTCTTCCTTCGTTACAACAGAAAGTTTTGCCCAAAGCTATAGGTTTTAACTGAATGAACAGTTTGAATGGACATTTAGTGTTTCATTAGATATGCCAAATGCTTCGAACAGACACCAATACTTCACAGGATTAAATTTTGCAGTAATTTTGAATCGTACAGTATTTTTATCATTGCTTAATGTTATCATAATTCAGTGCTAGGGATGTAACGGTATGAAAATTTCTTATCACGGTTATAGTGACCAAAATGATCACGGTTATCCGTTTTATCACGGTATTGTTAAAATGTGCTGGAGATGTTCAAAAAGTACTATGGAAAGCTGAATTAGAGCCGTTTCCTGTAAACTCCGTGGACAAAGCAGTATTGCAATTAAGAACACTTCCTTTAGGTATTACAGAGCGAAGATGAAAACAAAATGCCCCATAGA
>NW_015553274.1:1095499-1105123 GCF_001515605.1 Sinocyclocheilus anshuiensis
AAGTTCGAAAAGGTTGAAGCGAATTACAAGGATGTTCACAGTGGGCTGTGTTTACATTAATCTCGCATCATAAAAGCCGATGTGCAAGTACATTTAACCACTTACATTACTCAGCCGAACGCTCAAGCGCTCTTCTTCGTGACTTCGAAACTAGCCTAGAGCGCCACAGTATTTAGCCTATTTATTGCGAGTTGTTCAAATCGTGGTAATTGGATATACGGTTTTAATGATAATTAAAATATGAAACGGTAATACTAACCGTGGGGGATTTTATCATGATTTACCGTCAAACCGGTAATCGTTACATCCCTATTCAGTGCATCTGTTCTTATAATATTTGCTTGAGAACAAAAATGCAAATTTTCTATTCTGTATTTTTCTGTTGCAGAAACATTTCTGTTGTATTCTGGTTTTATATTAGCAGAGCATTTATTTACAGCATAGTTATTACAACTACAAGGCTTTTTTTATATATATTATAATTGTGCTTCAAATAGTTTATATTTGACATCATATCCATAATAAATATATTTAGTATTTTTTATGATATTGTTATACTTGACTTAATTTAAATGTGACCTTGAAGGAATCCAAAAGTAATCAGTTTACATTAATATTGTGGTGCTTGGATTACGTTACTGAATTCTTTTTTCATTAAGTAATATGTAACTGTAACGGAATATATTTTTAAAGTAACCCTCCCAAGCCTGTTTACACTACGGAGCATGAATTTATAGTTGACAACAGAAGACCTTTTCAGTAGTGTCAAGCAGTAGTGTTAAGACTATTTTTTTTACCACAGAGAGGCGCTACTACAACAGAATATTGCTAACAAATTTGGTATCTGTTATCTACGTTAATTTAATAGGTTTTATTAAAAAGAGACCCTGTAAATTGTCATTTTACATTTCAGACTTTATAAGAGCAGCATAACCTGCTGAATTATAATGACGGATTTAATTGCCTGTATTAACTGCTATGGGGTGCTTCAGCTTCATAACTGACCAGGTGGCATGAAAAGAGTTCCTCTGATCCTGCCTTCGGTTACAGGAATTCTCCGGACACCATCGGTCAAGCAGTGTCTTTCGTTTGTCACTTTGGCGATGACTCTATTGTCACTGACAACCTCAATGTCAACGAGAGCAGGACGCGTCACGTCTGTTAGTGCAAACTTGCAGCTTACGACCTCTGCTTTCAGTGCCCAGAATAAGCCCATTGGTTCAACTCCCGTAAAGCTGCCACCAAGAGAAGGGTCGCGGTTGAGGTCGACCTGACCATTATCGTCTGCTTGGTAGGTGGCCCAAGCCTGGAAAACACGTCCGCTATCATCGGTGATTTTAGAGCGCAGATCCACGCATTGTTGATGATTTAAGCCACTCACGGTCACGTGCACTGGGTCTTCAAAAGAGCACTTATAACTGGGCAAAAGCCTGATACTGACTCCTGAAGAGTAGTGCATTTTGGCAAGAGTGTTTCTAGCAAAAGGGGTAAACACGTACTTCAGCACTGAAAACATGTCGTCTGTGTGACTTGACTTCTGCAGCATATTACGCTGAATACTGCCTTCTAGTGTTCGGAGTATTACAGTCCAAAACCCGGAAGATAATTTCATTAAATAAATATCATAAACTTGCCTTTTTTTTAGTTTACATCGCTTTTAATCCTCCTTTTCCTCTTATGTTTTATTTAGTTTCATTTGTTTTGTTGTTCTTTGTTACCTGCAAAAACAACTAGAAATTATCATAGAAAAGACCATAAGGGATAGTTAAAGACACAAAAAGGCAAATAAGGTACTTAAATCATTCAAATTAATATTTTGCAACCTTCACAAAAAGACTTGTCTCCAATGCTGTCATTGTACTTTTTGGCTTCAGTCAGTAAGATATAAGTCGCTTTTCTTTTAATAAAAATTGGGTTAATTAAAATATTTTATATATTTATATATATTATATATATTAATATACAATATATATATTTCTTATGATCATTTGTGAAGGCAACATTACATTTCCCTTCAACAATAAAGGTTCATTAACTCATGAAAAGTATTGAAAAATCGAGTCAGAAGAGACCAAATGTATCCGTGTAAATGACACAATTACTAAGTAACAATTCGTTTATATTGCAATATGCTAGTTTAAACCAGAATCTGTGTCGGCTCGCATCACCCTCTTCCAAGTTACAGCTGATTTCTCCTGAACCAGCAGACCTCGTAAGCCCCGCCTCTCTCGCGTACAGTTCGCCTTGGTCGTCATGGACACGGTGTGAGAGCTAGGCCGCTGGTGGAGCTCGAAGCTCTTTCCTACAGTAGGAAGGTACTCCGATCTGGCACAGCTTGCTGCTCTCAACCTTCTCCGTAGACGGATGATCAGATCGAAAAGGGCCGTCAGAATCTCCGTATACATTCGATAACAACATAAACCGCGTATACAGTAACCCTAGTATTTCCATCCATTCGACGCAGCTCCATGGTGACCCGATACTGATTTTTAAAGAGGAGGGCATTCACTGGTAAGATTTCTTTTTTTTTTTGCGCTGTGAAGGTTAGTTAGCTGAGCTAACACGGTTAGCCAAACGGAGTCTTCGGGATCTGAATCACTGGTTAGCGAAAAAGCTAACAAATCTTGATAGCCAAATGATTCAGTCTGTGTACTTAAATAGAGAATTAGTAGTTCGGTGAGTTACTGGTTGTTAAAGGACTTTCATATTCACACTATTCCAGCTATAAAGCTCGCTAGTGAAGCCTAATCCAATCAAAAGCACTATTAATTCCAGTAATAGCGAAAGGTCTTTTTAATCAATGACGATGACGATTATTTGTTGTATATGTTAATCAAATCGTCCTTACATTATTATCCGGAGGGTTTCGTGTGGAAATGTGATTGTTAATTAGCCTGTCATAACGCGATTATAAAAGTCGGCAGTCCGGCGATGCGGACAAAGCCTGTTGTTAGCTTCCTATTACCCATAGGCTGCCATTTTACTTTACTAGACTGGTAAATATACATTGTATGTGTATTATTAAACGAATGCTTTTGTTTTAGATGTATTGACGAGTATAAATGTTGTCAGAGTGTTACAGTATTATTTCAGTCAGCAACGGACCTCAAATATCGTTGTAATTAGTATTTTGTACTTGCTTCAACTGGTTTCTTACGTGTAAATTTCCAGAGAGTTTCAGTCATTATATAATTCTAATATACATCCCGTTTTATTTAAACCCGTTGCAAAAACGACATGTCGAAACATTGGACTCCTGCGAGCACAAAGACTGTAAACACCGTGTTCACGTAGCAAGAGGACTTTTAAAAACGTGCGACCAGAAAGTTAGAAACAACCTCAAAGTTGATCATTTTAGGAAACTTAACCGCTGTTATTACTGATGCGTCTTTCTTTTTGTTTGTTTTCATAGGTTAATATTGTTCCGTTCACAGTAGTTTGCGAGCAGGACACACTCTGTTCTCTTTGTTGTACTCGTTCTGCTCTTGGAACAGTTGCACGTGTCGGCGCGTGTGACTTTAAGTCCGGACATACTGAGGCTTATTTTTGTTTTACGTAGAATAACTACATTATCAAGTCCCTCAGCACACCCCACTTCCAATTATCTGGCCTCTTTTTTTTTTCTTTTTTTTTTTTAATAAATAAAAATGTGCTGCTCGTTTTTGCAGTGAGGCAATATAATTACTTGAAAACAAGATTAGTGTCATCTGTCACCAGTAATTGCTTTATAATTTGCTGGTATCTCTAATTTGGAGCCAGCATGCATTGGTTGTTGCCTTGTTTTTGTACAACTTGTAACCCAACACCCCATATTCACTGTCTTTTCCCCAATAGCATATCTTTACAGGAGTTTGCTTGACTTAAATGTGAAGCTTCATGTTGAAACTTGATCAGGAGATTGTTTCAATGTGATATCAACTTCCCTTCACAAACACTTGTTGGTTCCCTATGGATGGCCACTTCTTCCTCATTGCCTTCTGTGTGCAAAGGTGTAGATAAAGGAACTGTGTGAGCCATAATATGCTTAAAAGGCTTTCTTTACTGTCATGCAGCCTGGACTCGTTGTGCCAGATTGAACCTCGGTATTTCCAGCTATGTATGTCTTATACATGGCTGGAAATACCGAGGTTCAATCTGGCACAACGAGTCCAGGCTGCATGACAGTAAAGAAAGCCTTTCTTTCTGCTTTTTTGGTCTTCCATCTCTTACTAAACTCCCAACAGCTGGAAGGGCTTTGCATTTGCATATTTCTCACTCAAACCCTTTTACGTTTGAACCTGAAGGCAGCTCTGGTATGATAAAGCAGGAACCGCAGTGCCACGTCTCTTTTGGCATCTGGCCTGTTTTGTCATTTTACGTCAAAGAAATGTGACTAGTGTGATAAGATTATGGCTTTCTAATATGGTAAAAAAAATGGTAAAGAACTGCTTTTAAATACAAATCAGAACTCTTAAAGGGATAGTTCACCCAAAAAAAAAACTTATCATCAGGTACTCACCATCATGTTGTTCAAAACCAATAAGATGTTGTTCAAAACGCATATGAAGATATTGCTGTCTCTCCACTGAAAGTCCATTCCACCAAAACTTTGATGTTTCAAAAAGTTCAGAAAGTGATTGTAAAACAAATTCAAATGAATCAAGATGTTTAATCCAAATCCAACGTAAAATGTAGACTTGGATTAAACTGCTTGATTCATAGTATAGGGGTGGAACGGTTCAAGTTACTCACGGTTTGTATCACGGTTTCTGTACGGTTCGGTATATGCTATGTTTAGAGAGAAAAAGGACTATATTGTCAAATAAAAATAAAGAAAAGAACAAATAATCTAATTACATGCAACAGAACAAATAAATACAACCGATACAAATAAAATAAACAGTGCTTTTCAGGTTTTTAGGTAGGTCTAACAGTATTTAGGTACAGAAATTGAATAAAGTAATCAAATGTAAAATAACATTGTATATTTGACTGTATAAATTAAAGATTAATCCTAATTAAAGTTGCAAAAACTATTCAATCAAGAGCAGTGAGTAGTTTCCTTGTCTTTTGTTGTTTGATTAACATTAAGAAAGTGCTGTCACTTTAAGACAGTTCATGGATCCGGTACACTGATACTGTACGTTCAACTGACCATGTCTGCTAGGAAACTCACCAAGACAGGCATTTTGACATAATTTTTGTGTGAATTTGTCCTTTTCAAGCACGATTTGAAAACGAACTCAATATTTGCGCGCGTTCTGAGACGCGGGTTTGGCGCTTCAGAAGAGCGCGCACACAAATCTTCTCACGGCACGCGCGAGTTCTCGTTCGCGTCTTCTGGCTCTTTAATATTTAAACTGGCAAGGCTTAAATTAGTTTAGTTTAAACGTGTGCTGTTCAGGTTTCACATGCGTGCGTGTGCTATCAACACCCGGGTGATGACGGCATCAATGACTGGTCATATTCCAGCATACTGCACTCGCATTGAACAAAGAGTGACAGCTTTGTCCACGGTTTTTTTTTTTTCTCATCGTTATTGTTGTTATGTATTGGGAAGCCAGAATGCGTATCCATCGACAGAAACATATATTAGCCAAACTGTTTTGTGTTATTTTTAACAAACCATTTTACAGATGCGTTGTCATTTTTAAGGTGAACCGCGGTGCAAGTGCATGCCGAACCGTGGGTGGAGAACCGTATGGTTCGATTTTTTACCGAGAACCGTTCCACCCCTAATTCATAGGGATTTATTTATAATCTCTTTTTGAAGTGTCAAAGTTGTGTATAATGCTGGATTTTCAATGTAGAAACAGAAATCTCTTAGCTTTTTATTAAAATATCTTCATCTGTGTTTTGAATATTAACTAAAGTCTTATTGTTTTTGGAACAACATAAGGGTGAGTAAATGGTGACTATTTTCATTTTTGGGTGAACTAGACCTTTACATCCACATTGGAGTTGTTTGGTGCACTTTATAAAGGCTTGGTTCTTGAACAGCTTGGGGTGTGGTTATTTATCTCTATTTGAAAATATTTTCAAGTGGGTGTTGTTGAATATTTGTGTGACATGTCAGTCAGATGCGCTTACTCGGGACGCCATCTGTACAACACCTTAGTCACTTATACCGAATCCAGACTGAATTGCAATTTTCCCATTCTGGGATCATGTTGGCACTAGTCAGTTTGTTGCAGAATGTTCTTCTGTGCCAGTCTGTTTGGTAGATGAGGCAGCAGGCGAGCTCTGCTCTGCCAGTGGGATGTGCGTCACACTCCTTGTGCTCCTTGGGCACCCTAGTGCTTCTCTCGAGTGAGGAGGGGAAAGGTGTGGCGGCAGTGGCAGATTGGCCTCATGTGGGACCGGTAGCTGCACCCTCAGCATCCTGTTTGTTTCTGGGACTCGTGCGCCCCATGTTCTTGAGCTTAATCTGCCTTCGGCACACACATACGTATCTTGTTTTGGAGGAATGTTGACAAATGGCTTGTGCTTACTTAGCAGCACCGTTGCACCTGCTCTCATTTGTGTAATGGTAACTAATAACTTGTTTTTTCCCTGAGTACAAAGTAATGTGATTCTAACTCATTCTCCATTGTCGTATTGCTAATAGACTTTCTTTTGGCATCTGGCCTGTTTTGTCATTTTACGTCAAAGAAATGTGACTAGTGTGATAAGATTATGGCTTTCTAATATGGTAAAAAAAATGGTAAAGAACTGCTTTTAAATACAAATCAGAACTCTTAAAGGGATAGTTCACCCAAAAAAAAAACTTATCATCAGGTACTCACCATCATGTTGTTCAAAACCAATAAGATGTTGTTCAAAACGCATATGAAGATATTGCTGTCTCTCCACTGAAAGTCCATTCCACCAAAACTTTGATGTTTCAAAAAGTTCAGAAAGTGATTGTAAAACAAATTCAAATGAATCAAGATGTTTAATCCAAATCCAACGTAAAATGTAGACTTGGATTAAACTGCTTGATTCATAGTATAGGGGTGGAACGGTTCAAGTTACTCACGGTTTGTATCACGGTTTCTGTACGGTTCGGTATATGCTATGTTTAGAGAGAAAAAGGACTATATTGTCAAATAAAAATAAAGAAAAGAACAAATAATCTAATTACATGCAACAGAACAAATAAATACAACCGATACAAATAAAATAAACAGTGCTTTTCAGGTTTTTAGGTAGGTCTAACAGTATTTAGGTACAGAAATTGAATAAAGTAATCAAATGTAAAATAACATTGTATATTTGACTGTATAAATTAAAGATTAATCCTAATTAAAGTTGCAAAAACTATTCAATCAAGAGCAGTGAGTAGTTTCCTTGTCTTTTGTTGTTTGATTAACATTAAGAAAGTGCTGTCACTTTAAGACAGTTCATGGATCCGGTACACTGATACTGTACGTTCAACTGACCATGTCTGCTAGGAAACTCACCAAGACAGGCATTTTGACATAATTTTTGTGTGAATTTGTCCTTTTCAAGCACGATTTGAAAACGAACTCAATATTTGCGCGCGTTCTGAGACGCGGGTTTGGCGCTTCAGAAGAGCGCGCACACAAATCTTCTCACGGCACGCGCGAGTTCTCGTTCGCGTCTTCTGGCTCTTTAATATTTAAACTGGCAAGGCTTAAATTAGTTTAGTTTAAACGTGTGCTGTTCAGGTTTCACATGCGTGCGTGTGCTATCAACACCCGGGTGATGACGGCATCAATGACTGGTCATATTCCAGCATACTGCACTCGCATTGAACAAAGAGTGACAGCTTTGTCCACGGTTTTTTTTTTTTCTCATCGTTATTGTTGTTATGTATTGGGAAGCCAGAATGCGTATCCATCGACAGAAACATATATTAGCCAAACTGTTTTGTGTTATTTTTAACAAACCATTTTACAGATGCGTTGTCATTTTTAAGGTGAACCGCGGTGCAAGTGCATGCCGAACCGTGGGTGGAGAACCGTATGGTTCGATTTTTTACCGAGAACCGTTCCACCCCTAATTCATAGGGATTTATTTATAATCTCTTTTTGAAGTGTCAAAGTTGTGTATAATGCTGGATTTTCAATGTAGAAACAGAAATCTCTTAGCTTTTTATTAAAATATCTTCATCTGTGTTTTGAATATTAACTAAAGTCTTATTGTTTTTGGAACAACATAAGGGTGAGTAAATGGTGACTATTTTCATTTTTGGGTGAACTAGACCTTTACATCCACATTGGAGTTGTTTGGTGCACTTTATAAAGGCTTGGTTCTTGAACAGCTTGGGGTGTGGTTATTTATCTCTATTTGAAAATATTTTCAAGTGGGTGTTGTTGAATATTTGTGTGACATGTCAGTCAGATGCGCTTACTCGGGACGCCATCTGTACAACACCTTAGTCACTTATACCGAATCCAGACTGAATTGCAATTTTCCCATTCTGGGATCATGTTGGCACTAGTCAGTTTGTTGCAGAATGTTCTTCTGTGCCAGTCTGTTTGGTAGATGAGGCAGCAGGCGAGCTCTGCTCTGCCAGTGGGATGTGCGTCACACTCCTTGTGCTCCTTGGGCACCCTAGTGCTTCTCTCGAGTGAGGAGGGGAAAGGTGTGGCGGCAGTGGCAGATTGGCCTCATGTGGGACCGGTAGCTGCACCCTCAGCATCCTGTTTGTTTCTGGGACTCGTGCGCCCCATGTTCTTGAGCTTAATCTGCCTTCGGCACACACATACGTATCTTGTTTTGGAGGAATGTTGACAAATGGCTTGTGCTTACTTAGCAGCACCGTTGCACCTGCTCTCATTTGTGTAATGGTAACTAATAACTTGTTTTTTCCCTGAGTACAAAGTAATGTGATTCTAACTCATTCTCCATTGTCGTATTGCTAATAGACTTTGTATGTAATGTAAACACCACCATACAACACATGGATACCCTGCAGCATCTGTTCTATGTTTTGTTGATTATCACCATAAAGTGTAGGATGTATTGTGATATGAGCAATTCAGTTCCTCAAGGTTTCTCAGTTCTCTCGTCGTCCATGAGTTAGTTTCGAGAACAATGATGTTTTGAAACGTACTATTTGTTCCATTTGTCTTGAACTGAAAACACTGCTTATTAAACTGCTATATGCTCACTGTGTTTTTTCACACATTAAAAACTATTGACTGGATAAAATTCATTTAAATACTAAAAAATGTAAAAGGAACTGAGACTCAAGACTCACACATAAATTCCCCAAAGTGTTCATCTTGTCAGAATCCACTGTGCATTAAACATAGTTTGCTGGACTGTAATCCTTCTACTCTTTTTGAGACTTAATAAAACTTGTTTTATTCTGTTGATACTTTAGAAAAGGTTTTTAACCAAGTAAATCCAAATTTAGTCTTAACTCACATTTGGCTAATTTTGTAATGTGTTTAGCTTCCAAAAGTGTAGGACTCTCAGTTCCTTTTTAAAGCCATGCCAGTTTCTATGGCTATGTTCATGGCGAGAGCCAGGTTTAGTTATTCAAAAATAAAACTAAATAAGATGTTTTAAGACTTTTTTTTTTTCTAAAAACCTTAAAGGGTATTATGCACTTTTACAAAGTCTTGATTTTGTTTTGGGGGTGTACTAGAACAGGCTCTCATACTAGGTTGTTCGAAAAACACATTATTTTTT
>NW_015553274.1:1105642-1116534 GCF_001515605.1 Sinocyclocheilus anshuiensis
TTTTGAAGTGGACTTTGAACTTTGTAACTTTGCAGATCTTTTTTATGCTCAAACAGCAACATTACAGACTAACTAAAGTTTAAAAAGTGAAAAAGCATAATAGGACCCCTTTAATCTGCCTTTAGCCAGTAAATAATGCTCACTAGTTGATTGGTAACTGGAAACTCAGCATTACCTGGACTAAATCATGTTTTAAGAATGATAATCTGATCTTTGATAATGTGAGATATGTGTGAAAGTCACTTTTGTAGAGTGGCTTGGAAAAAATGCTAGGAATAAATGAATACAGGCTAAATGACTGAATCCCATTTTAATTGGGATTTAAAGTATATTAATTTTTTTATTTTTAAATATGCAACCATGTATGTTAAAGGTGACATATCATGAAAATCTGACTTTTCTAGGTTTTAAGTGCTATAATCAGGTCCCCAGTGCATCTACCAACCAAGGAAACGTGAAAAAGATTAACCCAGTAACTTTGTTTTGATAAGCTTTTTTCTGCAAGCATCTGAAAAAAACGAGCGAGTCTGATTTCACTCCCCTAGTGAAGTTGCAAAGGGATCTCATTAGGGAGCATGTCTTTGGCTGCACAGAACAATATTTAGTGTCCCAGCCTCAGAGTAGACAAGAAAGCAGTGGATTTATTGATTTATTTACTGTATATTGCTGCTGCCACACAGATCTAAAATAAACATGTGATTTATTTCCCAGCTGTTTACCACAGAACAATATTTAGTGTCCCAGCCTCAGAGTAGACAAGAAAGCAGTGGATTTATTGATTTATTTACTGTATATTGCTTGCTGTATATTGTTACTGTATATTGCTTGCCACATAGATCTAAAATAATCATGCAAATTATTTCCCAGCTGTTTACCTACACGGACATAGCCGACTGTTTTTGTAACTCGTGTGTTTTTAACGTAAACTTGTGTGCATTCTGGGGACACCAGAGACTTATGTTACATATTGTAAATAGGGGCATAATATGTCTCCTTTAAAATATGCTAAATGCATTTTTTGTAAGGTAAAGAATATTTATGGTCATAATATAGCCTGCTTTTGCCATGTGAGACTATTGATTATAAGAAATCAGAGATTTTGTTATAAGAAATCTGCTTGATTTTCAGTGAAATTCTGTGAGCACAAATTCTATGTGAGCGTGGTAAAAAACTCATAAACAATGTAGTTACCACTTCTGTTTTGTTTTAATACACTAACTACTGAGCTCCTTGTAATTATAAGTGTGCATTTCTGTCGCTAGGTTCAGTCGGAGAGGACTCTTGCTGCAAAAGCAGGGCTGAAAGATGTGCAATGGAATGGTAGCGTGTGAGACAAGAGCCTCGCTCGCTCACAGGGTGGCCGCCACATCCCTGCTGCTCCTCCTCCTCGGCATGCTCCCCACAGGCCAAGCTTCAGGTGAGATTATTCACAAAAACCTCCTCCATATTACTCCTACACCTAAACCTTCCAATGCCATCCACTCTGACACTCTTTAAGCATTGATATTTAAGATGCTAACAACTGCCTCATTGATTTAGCAGGAAGTAAAATCTCCTTAGATTATGAAATATGTAAAGTAACTTGCAGGAATGGAGGTGTCAGGCATTATTTTTTATTTTTATTTTTATTTTTCATTATATTATATTGAATTCGGTTTCTGCATAATTCTGAGTCACAGATGGTTTATAGTGGGATGGTTTTGTCTGTTGGCATCTATGATTCTTGACGTCAAAGACAAAGGTTTTTGTTCTTTTGTTTGTGTCGCTCTCAGTGCTGTGATAACAGAAATAACCGTTGGACTTAAGCTACCGGATGGAATAAAATGAGCATCATTTCTTTGTTTTCAGTCGAGCATCTGGGAGGTGTTGATGGGGGATGGGCTTTCTCTCTCTCACTCTCTCTCTCTCTCTCTCTCTCTCTCTCTCTCGTCACTGAGACCTTGTATGCCTGTTGCCCCTTTCTGTGTAAGTCTCATCCAGTGTCTCCATCGCTAACATAGCTCAATATCTTGCTCTGCATGGCAAACTTAGCCTGAAAACAAAGACAGATGTTGACAGGCAGTTGAAGTGTTGTTTCAAAGACTGCGGTGTGTATGTGTGACCTCAGTCACTTGGGTACTTGTGTGTTTGTTTTTATAATGCTCAAGGTATTCTTTGGCCCTATTCAGATGGGATGAGTTTTTTTTTGTTTTTCTTTATCTGAGGAGGTCAGGTGAATGTGTGTGTGTGGTTCAGCATTTTGTGTTTGTAGACCTCTTTGCCAGCTTTCTGGGTAAAATAACAGTTGGTGCTTGAAGTACATGTTTGCTACATAAATAGCAAATTAAGTAAAAAAGGAGAGTCCGATCACAGATGGTTCCGAATAGCCACTGTAGTCTTATTTATATACATAATGTTATAAATATAACACATATATAAGTAGTGTTCTCACAATACTGGAATTTCTAACTTTGATACAATGCCTTCAAAGATATTGATATTCAATACCACATGGAAAAATTTTGCATAGAATTGTGCATAAAACACAGTATCCAAGTTAAGAAAATCCTATGGTCAAATGGCCAAAAGTAAATTATGAACTGAAATTGAAAAGATGATAATAATAAATAATTTTGTTATTATTATTTCTAAGACAGAAAAATTATTATTGTAATACAAATGCACTGTAAGAAAAAACCTTCACTTGCAAGCTTTAAACCCTCAAACTTTTATTTTGGTGGAAAACTGCAGGGAAGCCTTTTAAGTTTCTATGACAAACAGGTTTACAAATGCTTTTTACTACAAATCTGCATAAAATTCTGTAGTCATCTATCTACAAAAATATTGGAAGTTACGCGAATGTGAAAATAAAGAGTAACTGGTGTATTATTAAAATAGGTTTTGTGATGACCTTTTGTAACAGTAGATGCTCCCAATTGCATCCGAATTTTTACTTGAAATCAAACTGTTCTCTTTTAATAATTTTAACTGAACTGAAACTGACTAATCCTGTCCGAATAGCAATTAACTCTCCATTCCCAAAACCACACGGCATCTGCACTGTTTCCTCTTAACAACACGTGAACGCAGCTCAACAGGCAAATGAGTGTCTCTTGCCTTATGTAATATGTGAGTCACTGAGAACGTTGCGCTTGGAGAATAAATGATAGAGATGGAGGGGTTGAGGGATGGTGGGATTGGGCTGGACCACTGATTCCAAGCGGCCACATTCTCATTGATTCAGCACCACAAAGTCGAGCCAGGGACAAAAGTGTCCCAAGCGATTCCAAGTAATGTGTGTGTGTGTGTATGCATGGATGTATGGCTGCTCACGTGTGTTTGGCATGGATCTAGTACATCGGCTGAATGCTACATGTTCAGTCCCCCTACAGACCGAGCAGCGGACAGAAGGGATGATTTTTCAAGGTCATCCGATGAAAGTCTGTCGGTGATATTGCGCCATATTTTGGCTGTTTTTTCTGTGCGTCCACCCAAGCATCTTTTTCTTTCTGTCCATCTCCTCAGCGTGCTTAAATGTAAAGTGTGTAATTTCTGTGCCACTAACAGCTACAAAAATAATCAAAATGAACAGGATTAAAAATAAACAGTCCATTGTCTTACTTTTTTTTTTTTTTTGGACAAATTAGGGGTTTGCCACAATTTTACACCATAAGATGAACAAGTGTTGCTTTGCAATGTTGAAAATTGATTGCAGTTTCCATTTGGTGCCACCAGTAAAGCAGAGACTGCACATTTCATCCTTAATATAAGTTTATGCATTATCCTGGGTATACTTTATATATACCTGGGTATACCGAGGGAATATACAGCCATACTGCTCGTTGCTGTATACATCCCTCCCAGCTCCAACAACAACAACAGGAGCGAGGCACTAAATGAACTAATAGTTTGTTTAATTGAAAGTTTTGCATTTCTGTATGATTGAAGATGTAAAGAATGACATTATAATATATTAAAATTATATAACTAACATTATAAAACTATAACATTATATGATTCTAAACGTCTCATGACAGTTTGTTTTTATAAAAAAAAAATATTTTTTTTTTTTAATTTTTTTTATCATTTGTTGAATTAGTTGTATAATCTAATTTGTAAGTTTTTGTATGATTTGCTCATGCCCCGCATGGTTTCATGGATCATCATGGTGATGTTTTACCTACTAATCGTACATTTTTGTTCAAGTCAGACTCAGATCATACAAATTCATCCAATATCACCAATTAGTACAATACCTATGAATTCTCATGAGAATGGGTTGATAATTTCTCCATTAGGTGATTGGATGTTCCCTAGGCAGGCCTCGAGTCTTAAAGCCAAAGTATACTTCGGTTTTTACGCATACGCGAGGGTCTGCGTACAGTGTGCATGATGCAAATTTTGTCACCAAAATAGTATGCGCGTACTGTACGCGCACCATCCGATTTTTGTAACCGTGCATACTTTTTACACACAGGTCGCACATGCACGTTGACTTGGTTTTGCACTAATCAGTTGTTGCACTGGCCCGGGCCGTTGTTTCAACGTAGAAAATAGAACTAAAGAGATGGAACAACAACATAATACTGGAGACTGCAACAGCAACAGATGCCTGCATTGACAAGCACTTGTGTGAGCCGGTTATGAGAGAGACGCAACTTTAGTTTAAAAGAGTATAACAACATTTTTAGCAGTCATAACTTCTGGAGAAAAATACATCAAACGCTGGACAAAGATGAAGCTTTCTAGAGCGCATGTCGACCGCCTGTGTTCATGCACACTATCAAACGGAGTATATTTTGAAAGGCTACGCATTCAAGTGTACGTATACGTTAGTGTACACATACAAAAGCAAAGTATACTTTGAGCTTTAGTGGGCATAAATGCATGAAATCAACACCTCAATGGAAGTCCAAGATCTTAGATCTGTGATCTGGATTGGTCTGGACTGTTGTAGAACTTGTTGAAGGAATCACATGAGGCTTCTGAATGTTGAACTTGAATCAGATGTGTGGACAGTGACGATGATGACATGGATCTATTGATAAATTTGTTGGTGCTTTACATAAGCTAATGACACAAAACAAAGAATCATATACTACTTGGCCATGACAATGTATACACCCATCGTCAATAATGGGGTTGCTATTCCAATGAAGACCATTGCCAAACATCAACAGCAATGTTCCATCAACAAGCAGAAGCTGTAATTTGTGGATTAATACCTATCATTTGTGGCGTTTGGGTCTGCACATGCTTCAGGACCTGCAATTTGTGGATTGCAACTTTATCGTGAGCAGCTTGAAACAAGGCACTTAGATTGTGTCACATTAAAGCATCCACAAAGCTTGGAGATACAAGGAGGGACCAGATCTTATCTTACTTTATGAAATGATTTTATTTGGAACAATTCTTTTGATAAAGCTTAGCTATTGCATTGCTTCATTCACATGTGTAGTTCACAAAAACAAACAAGAGGAAGTAGCACAGGAAGGCAACAAAAAAAAAAAAAAAGAAAGAAAGAAAGCCTTGCTGTGCTCAGAGGGTGATCTTAGGGTTTCTGGAGCTTGACTCAGCCCACACTATTTCAGAGTGTGAGAATGAAAAGCAGCTCCCTGAAGGCACACAGCTGAAGTCGCTCTGTTTTTAGCACTAGGCACGTTGTGAACTAGAGGAGTTTCCCATGTTAATCACTTCTTACTCTGATTTATCACTATACCACTTCCATATGTTATCTAGTGTTAATTCTTACCTCAGCAAAGACCGGTTTCAGACCATTATGACATTGGATGAGGTGCTGGCATAGTGAGCTAATGACAAAATGACAAATAGGCATTGTGAATATCCAAAAAGGAGAAATAAATGGAATTTTCCAACACAAATTGTTTAATGCTGATTCTTTTCAGGTACTTTCATGTGCATGCTAAAACCATTAAAGGTATCACCTGACCTACTGTTCAAAGGTTTGGGGTCAGTAAAATGTAAAAAAAAAAAAAAAAAAAAATTTTGAAAGTCTCTTAAGGTCACCAAGGCTGCATTTATTTAATCCAAAGTACAGTAAAAACAGTAATATTGTGAAAGATTATTACAATTTAAAATGGCTGTTTTCTATTTTGATGTATTTTAAAATGTAATTTATTCCTGTGATGACAAAGCTGAGTTTTGAGCAGCTGATATTCTAGTCCTTTAATATTCTAACAAGCTGATTTGTTGCTCATGAAACATTTCTTATTATCATCAATGATGAAAACAGTTGTGCTACTTAATATTTGTGTGGAAATCATTTTTTTAAGGATTCGTTGATGAATAGCATGTTCAAAAGAACAGCCTTTATTTCAAATAGAAATCTTTTGTAACAAATGCCTTGCTGTTTCTTTTGATCTACTAAATGCATCCTTGTTGTATAAAAAATGAATTTCCTTCAAAAGAAGAAAATAAATCTTGCTGACCTCAGACGTTTGAACGGTAGTGTAGATAGAAGTATTCTTATGCTTCAGGAAGTGGTTTGTGTGGGTTTGAGAGATGTTTGCAAATAAGCCCTTGAACTCATCATTTGATGGTTAATTTCCCAGTAAAAGTGATGTTTGTTTGAGGCACATTATATGACTAAAATGAGAACTGTGATTATAAACATTACATTCCCCAAGTTTTGGTTTTGTTGTAATGCAATTTTTAAAGTCATAGTGCTGAGCTGATTCTTCTACTTTGGAAAATCCATGTGAAACAGATGTGTAAATGTCTGCTTCCCTTCTTCAACTAAGATTGAGCGTTTTGTTTTGCCCCTCAAGGTTTCATATGATAGTCCTTCAGGCTCTCCTCCTTAGTTTTTTGCTGTTGTATGGTGGTTAAATCCCAAAGTGGGAAATGGCTTGCTAAGGCATACATTGCATCAATGGCTGCAACTATTGTTTATCTTTACTTGAAGTATACTTTAGGCTCAGTTTCTAACCTTGTAACAAAATAGCATAGTTGCTAATATGCCTTCTAGGATTTGCTAATGCTAATAGCGCATGTTTAGCAGATGTTGTGCAGTCCCCAAATTTGATACCAAATGTTTTAGACTGGAGGATGTTGGTGTGGGTGTCAAATCATTTGGGTTGTTTTCCTTATGCTAAGTGTTTGTGAAAACAACTAGGAATTATATGAATCACAGGGCTTATGTTATTTGTTTTCTTTGTGGAAAATTACAGTGTTTCAAAAGCTTGATGAGGACTTCCAATTGTGTGGCCTTCAGCTGTGTGTGTTGGTGAATTGCATGGGACAGTTGGGTGTCCCTTTTGTGATTTTATAATTCAGAAAGTGGTTTGTAAACGCCATTCTTATGGCCGCCATGTAGTCTCACTATACAGTAGTGTGGACTAGTTAAGTCTACTTGCGTCACTCTGAAAAGTACTAAGAGCTGATGGTGACATGGTCGATCACACAGCTAGCTTAGCTTGTAGCTTTAAGCTATGCAAGTTTTTGACATGGAAAGATTCTATTACAGTTCATGATTCGTATTTACCCTACGCGTCCATCCACGCCCTTGTCAAACATTATGGCATGATTGAGTTTAAAGATTAATGTCTGGTTTATCACAAGTAGAAAGGGACTACATTATGAAATTGTGAATCTAAAAATAACCTTTACTCCCTGTTTCTTTCTTTGATCTATACTTACATGTTCACTTGTTTGTAGCTTAGTTACTAGCAGTCAATATTTCAGATTTTCATTACACATTAGGAAAATCATGCAGTTTGGCCCACGGGGGCTTATAAAAACCAATTCTCATCTTGTCACCTTTAATGACAAAACTCTTGCGTCACTGGCTCTTATGGTGATTCAGTTGTAACAGAACCAACATCTTGCCTTGTATAGCTAGGCGAGACAGAGTTACTGATTTACATCAAGTCATTATGAGGAAGTATGAGGAAACATATGACTAACAGACAGACTGTTCCTCATATGAGGATTAGCCTAGATTCTTTCTCAGTACATATGTAAATCAAGTTGCATAAATGCGTAGGATACACTTTGTTGCTTAATTTACTTAATTTAAAATTCAAACCTGTATGTCTACTATACTGTGGAAAAAAACTGAAGTTCTGAAGATTGTACTAGGGCTTTTTCCCATGTAATTACAATGAACAAAGCTTTTAAGCTTCAAAAATGTTACAAAAGCAGCATAGAAATGTTATATCATCCACCTTATTTTTCAACGCTGCAAACTATTTCCTGTGAATGTGTGAAACTTTCAATTCATTAACCGCTATAGTTACATAACTAGAAAAATAACAAAGTGTTAGTGAACAGTAAAGCTATTTTTTGCCACAAACCCTTGTTTATAATTATAAAAATTCAAATATGATTACAAATACCATTTTGCAATATCAAGCAGTAGCCTGTTTTTATAGAACTAATATAACTGAAGCGACTGACGCTGGAAGCTTTGTACTTTTAAGTTACAAATGGCCACACCTGTTCTTACGTTAAAAATAAGGTGAATATCTGCTAAAAGTCTGGTAACTCTAGATGAGAAATAGACCCAAATGAAGTTGTTTTTCACTGAAAATCTGGTCATCTGGTGTCTGAATGAGCAAATCATTCTTTTTATTTGGATCTCTTTAGTGAATTGGGTTGATCTGGTTCAAAGGACTAGTCTGAATGATTCGTTTGTGAATCAGACATTGCAACATCAAGTAAATTTTCCATTTAAAACTGTTTGATTACATTTTGCCCAGTGTAAATAATTTTAAGGAAGTTTATGTGAGATTGCTGTGACTAGCATTTTGCACGTTGAAGAACCGATCCCTTGGTGGTTTGGCTCGTGATGTGACTGTATTCTGCCACTGGGGTGAGATTAAAAAGTGACACTATTTACATAGATCCATCTGAGAAAACAATACTCCACCCTTTTTCCTTAGCATTACCAAAAAAAAAACTCCCAGCCTTGCTTCAACTCGCTGCACCATCTGTGTGTGTGGACCGTGTTTGATAGCCATTCACTGATGACCCTAAGTCGCCTAGTCACGTTTAAACAGATGCTCTTTTCGCACTCATGTTCCTAGTAGCCATTAGCCAGCACAATGGATGTCAGCACCTCTGAGTACAGCTGCTGGCCAAGGATCCAAGCGGCTGACTGGCAGCAGCTTTTGCTCCGACTGCTTGTGTGCACCACAGAGGCTCCAGTCTGTCATTAGCTGTGGGCCGAGTGCATTCCTGGAGTGAGTGAGCCAAGACACAGCAGATCCCAAACACAAGAGCACTGTGTCTAGAGCCATCCGCTGATAGCAGACACAGCAGGGGCACCGGGTGCCCCCTCTTGCTCTCGATCTCTTCCTTGTTTCCCTCTTAGTACACAGAAGAGGAGTTTCTTGTGCCTCACAGCTGTCCGAATTGAATCAGAAGTGTGCAAAACACCCATCTGCCACTTTTCACTGTGACAAAGGCGAGAGGAACAATGGAGTCTTCCTCTGTGTCTTCTGTCAGATTGTGTCTCTCGGTTTTCCCTCCCAGTCGATTTGGTTCAGGAGGACGAGCTGCTTAAATTAGTCAGCTGTCGACCTTGGGCTGTAAAAGGGCATAATAAAGAACACGTGGAGCTTCGGTTAATGCTTTTGTTCTGTCTTGCAGAAGACAGGCCTCATTTAAGGCCCCACTGCTGTCCGTGCGTGACTGCTCTCAGGGTATGATGGGTACACATGCTCACGAACAAGACGACACTAAATATATTAGGGATTAATTGATTTAGATGTTATGGCTGATATTGATAACTGCTGTTTTTTTTTTTATTATTCATTATTACAATTATTTATTTAGTTATGGCCAGTGATCAATATTATCTATTATTTTAGCTAGATATATCAGTACTGTATTGGTTATGGGTTGATATTAGACGTTTTAAATTTATTAGTAATTTTTTATTTTGTTTATTACTGGATATTTAATTGTTCATGTTCATTTCCTTTATTTTTACATTTAGATTTATTTTGCTGTTTTTTAATGCTTTTTTGAAGTTAATCTTTAAAAATATCAATTTAATAAAACTGTTCAATGTAATCTTTAGTACACTGTGATGCCTAAATTCACTTTACATTAAAATGATTGATTTTGTTTAATTTATTTAGACAAAACAATACCACATTTTAATATCAGCCATTTATTGCTTAACATGAAAATTATAGGCTTTTTTAAATAATGACTATAATTTACTGGATCTCTAATTATAAATTTTCATTATTATTATTATAAATTTGTATTGATTTGTTGGCTGCTTGTTCTCTCTCTCTTCTCATGATTTCCAGTCTATGCTACTGTGTCTCTGTGAATAAACAAAATGCAAAAAGGAAGTGTTTAACAGTGTTGAAAGGGTGATCCTGAGAAATGTTTACCAATATTTTGGTCGATGTTTGTGTGTTAAATCAGTCATTAATGATTTGGTGGATCCAGTAATGGTTTCGTTTCGGATGGATCAGTCTTTTATCCAGGGAGAGTCTCCTGGATGTCTTGTCAGGGCTCGTTTTGCTCTAGCAGCCAAGTTTGTCTGTTTCTGCTGTGTTTTTTTTTTTCTGTGTTATGAGACATATGCATGTGGAAACTCATTCCTCTCCTCCATCCCTGAAGGAATGACACCCCTTTTGCTGGAACTCACTTTCCTAACACCGCTTCCCGCTCAGCCGTGAGAGGCTGTGGGTGTGCTTTATCTCTAGCAGTCAGCTTTTCCCGTCACAGATATGCGACGCCCCTGCTGTGTTTCCCTTTAACCCATTGAGTCCACTTCAGAGCATATGTGGATACAGTATACTCATACATACTCACACATATCGACTCAACCCTCCCTCCCGCCGGCAGCAGGACTCATGTTGTCCAAACCATGTTATGTACACAGAAACATTAGACTCGGGTATCTCGCGGCCTCCTCTCTCTCGTGTAGG
>NW_015553274.1:1116617-1126088 GCF_001515605.1 Sinocyclocheilus anshuiensis
TTTTCTTACAAGAAGGAAACCACATACTGTTATTAGCCCTTTGAGAGCCATTCAAGATATGTTATGTCACGGGTGGGTCTCATATGTGGTGCGCTTGTTTCATCAACAACATCAAAACTTGCAGTGCAATAAACACGCTGGCCAACACCACTGGATATCTCAGGAGGTTTGTGAAGTGGGCTTTGGTGGTAACTGTATTAAGAATTCAATGAACAAACATCTGTTATGAATGAATCACTGTGTGAGGTTAGAGCAGAGCATTATGACTGTAGAAATGTGTCAGCTGGTATAGATTTTGCTATACTGATTTTCTACTGTTCAAAAGTTCAGTGTCAGAAAGATTTTTTTTATTATTAAAGGGGTCATATGATGCGATTTCAAGTTTTCCTTTCTCTTTGGAGTGTTACAAGCTGTTCGTGAATAGATAAGATTCCTAAAGTTGCAAAGACTAAAGTCTCAAACCCAAAGAGATATTCTTTATAAAATTTAAGACTGGTCCACGCCCTCCTAAAACGCCTCGTTTAAACACGCCCCCAACATGTCTACGTCACGATGTGGGAATATTTGCATAACGCCGCCCAAATGTTCACACAAAGAAAGAAGGCGTAAATTTATTGTTGCTGCCACCACCGCCGCCATGTTGTGAAGACTCTGTGTGTTTCGTTGCGAAAGTGAAACCACTTTGTTTGGCCTTCCAAAAGAGGACACGGCTAGAAAGCAGTGGTTAAGTTGTATTTACAACACTGTTCCGGAACAGTTCAACCCAAATATTCAGATGTGTGCAGCACATTTTATGGAGGACTGTTTCCTGATCCTGGTAGACTACAATGCCAGCTGTTCTGACTCACAGACTGTAAGTACATTTTTTATATTTAAAGAATTTGCCACTGATGATTCAAACGCAAGTTTTAAGCAGTGTAGAGAGTATTTCTCCGATCACAAATGCAGACATGGTTTTATGTTTACGCGGCGCGATGCAACGCAACACGTAAAAAGACAGTATAAGTCATTATAATCAGTAATTATGTCCCCACTGGATGCAATAAATGCCTCATTTATAATGGGTTTTAATTAGGGATGCACCGATATTGGTATCGGTATCGGGCCCGATACTGAGCTCCTGTACTCGTACTCGTTAAAATGCCCCGATACCAAACGCCGATACCACACAGCATGTGATAAGCGCCATATTCAAACAAAGAAACACCTACAACAGAACAACAGACAGCAGAATGGAGTTAAGGATGTCTACTACGAAGTATATGTATGCAATGAATATAACGTTAAACATTCAGTATTAACGCCTGTATAGCTGATGTGCGCGAGCTGATAAACAAAGCACGCTGAGTGGATTGAGCGCGCAGACGCGCGAGCTTGTCGAGTGAATATGCCTTTCTCACAGACATCACTGGAAAGTTTGTAGTTCGAGCGGATATGTAAAAAACAAGTAAGTAAAACAATGCACAAGTTACTTAACGGTCAAAATAATGTTTTTTTTTAGCAACATCATATGACCCCTTTAAAACTTTTATTCAGAAAGGATGCTTTAAATTTATCAAAAGCAACATTTATAATGGTAGAAAATATTTTTATATATAAATTTATTAAATAAATGCTGCTTTTTTACTTTTTGTTCATCAGAGAATCTCTTCTACAAAATATTAAGCAGAACAACTGTTTTCAACATTGATAATAAGAACTGTTGTTGAGCACCAAATCAGCTTATTAGAATGATTTCTGAAGACTGAATGGCTGCTGAAAATTCAGCTTTGCCATTAGAGGAGTAAATTACATTTAAAATATATTAAAATAGAAAACAGTTATTGTAAATTGTAAAAATATTTCACAATATTACTGTTTTTATTGTTATTTTCATCAAATAAATGCTGCCTTGGTAAGCATAAGACATTTCTTTAAGGGACATTAAAAAAACTACGTCAATATTAGTAATTTTGTTTTGCTGTATGCATATGGTAAAAACCTTGTGCAGGGTTTTAATAGTTTTTAATTTGTTTTTATTTCTATTTAATAAAAACTGATTTTTTTTAGTTCGTTTTTGTTTTATAATTTTGTTGTTGTTTTATTTATTTACTTTTTGTTTGTTTAATTTTAATTTTAGTTGTAGCTTTTTTATGGCTTCCAAAGTTATAATGGTATAATTTAAAAGTTTATAACAAATTTAATTAACAAAATTAACATTTTCAAGCTAAATGTAGGCAGGTTGTAAAGATCGTATAATGTAACTGAAATTGTTTTTATTTGATTTGATTTTAGTTTGGTATCAAGGAAATAGCTTAGTTTTAGTTTTTCACAGTGATGGTTTTTGTTCTTATTTCACGTAACAAAAAAAAAAGAACTGAAAAAGTTTTTTTTTTTTTTTTTACTAAAGTCACTTGAGGATCAGAAATAGACATTACCACATTATTATGTAATTATAAAATATTTTGTAGCTGTGTTTCCAGTAAAAATATGTCATGATATACGGTTATTGTTATTTATAAAATTCATCATGCTGTAAGATTTTGGTCATACTGCCCATTCCTAATTTAGATTCATATCAGTGAGCGATGCGCCCACATGTACCCTCCTCCATTTCTACAAATTCCATAAATGGGAGAGAGGAACAAATCCCCTTTCTGCCATTTTCTGACAGCTTGCTTACAATCTCAGGGATTTGAATTAGGAGAGATAAGGGAAAAACAATAGAGATGGAAAAACACATCATCCCATGTAATAAGGAGATCTCCAACAAAAACATATTTACAAAGGAGGATTTTTTTGAGACAGCAGGGTCTAATCCACGGCTGGGCCGCTGGGTTTTGGTCTCACTGAGCAGCTGCACACTGCAGTGGTCAGTAATGTGATCCGCTTTAGACCACAGCCATTTGTAATGAAGGATAATTAGAATTTCATTCTGCTGTAAATCCCTTCATTTTTTTTCTTCTGCGTGCTGCATTGTGGACAGTTGGAGGGTGAACACCATCTCTCCAAATGTTAAACTTCTCATTATCTAAACGAGTTGTATGTAATTCAGATTATTAGTTTTAAGTAGAGTAGGTCAAGGATCCAGTTAAGGGCGCATTAGGAAATTGTTTGTGGTAAATGTTATCTGCTATTCGAGGTAGACAAAATTAACCTAGTTTCTTATGAAACTTCTGCCAGCCAAACAGGTTAATTGGAATTTCAGTCGGAACCTTAGTACATATTTTTGGACATTATGTTTTCTGACACATAACCTGTCCCATGTGGTACTCCTAAGATAGGTATCTATTGTCAAGTGTGCAATCAGTTTTAGATGTTGTGAAGGCCCAGTCTAACTTGTCATAGCAGGTCTGGGCAGCTGTTATTAACAAATGCTCTTCCGCAAGTCTGCGATTCTTTCGTTTTCCTGATTGATCCTACCTTTCAGTGACGCACAAACTAACAATTAAATGACAAGGAAGAAAAACATGATCCAGTTTCATTTAGACCGGAGGCAAAACAATGTAGATGAGGTTTGCAATTTTTTTGTCATCTTTATTGTCAGCTCATGACTTCATGAGAAAAAGTGCATTAAAATACAGATCGTAGACTCCAACCAAAAAAAATCAACCTCTTACAGATGTTGTACGTTTTATATAATGGATTGTGAAGCTCTGCATCTGTGGTTCATATCCTGACTGTTTGTCTGGTGTCAGAACAGAAGAGATAGAGCTGTATGCCCATCCTTTTATGAGTCCATAATCGGCTGATCGCAGTTTAAGAGCATGTTAAAAGCTCAGATTAGAAAACCCAGTGATCAAGGGGGTCTGTCCAAACATACCCTGTTTGTTTGAGTTGTTTTCTTTCTTTCTGCTGGATTAATGTAATGAGGTGATAGACATGTTTACGTGTTTCAAGTGATCTGCTGTGTGAATGAAGCTCAGGGTTTTTTTTTTCTTTTTCCCATATGAGAAAGAAGAAGAATATGAGAGGGGAAAGAGACACCACTGGCTTTATGCCATTAAACCCAAGGGCAGAAATGTAGTATTCTGTTATCCATCTCAAGGCTGGACATTACGTGTGTGATCTGGGTGAAGTTTTTGTTAAATTGAGGAGGAATATAATACCAGACAGCAATATGAGAATAAGATCTGCTTGTGTCCCCTTTTTCTCTTTGACACATAATAAATTTTAGAGTTAGTGCAAATACATTTTAGGGCACTTTCACACTGAAACTGTTGTTGTTGGTTTGAGTCTATCTAATGTTAGTTCCCAAGTAATCGAAAGTGAGAGAAATGATCAACCATGAAAACACATGGTTGTTTTTATTTTGTACTTCAAAACATTTTGAACCAGCCTCAATGTGCTGTCACAATTAGCTACTGTTGCTTGTTGAATGTTCAAAGACAAAATCCAGTCATTTCAGTAGGAATCCATGCGATTAGGAGTCTTGCGTGAGGGCAAAAAAGTTCCCCATGCTGATTTCGCTCATGTTTAAGTTGGACGCACGAATTTGCTGTGCTGACTAACAGAGAGCTGATTGGTTTAAAAATGACTTCTGTATCTGCTGTGCTTTATACATTGCTATGTCGGTTATTGACGTTTTTTTTACATTTAGCTAATCTGACCACACTTGAACACTGTCATCCATGTACGTTTCGGTTGAAATCCAAGATTTGTATTAAATAACTTTGATTCTGTTTCAAATTCATGAGGATTTCATTACGCTTCTTTTGTCATTATTAAATAACTCGTTTTCAGAGTTGTATTGAAGGACACTATAACAGTAACAGGCCCCAAAGGAAATTTGAACTAGTTAGCTCTTTTTTTTTTTTTTTTTTTAAATTAACCTTTCTTTGTGCCTCATGGCCATGGGAACCTGACGGAAACAAACCGCGGCTCCTTCCCCATTGGCACGCAGCTACAGTACAGCTGTGATCCAGGATACACGCTGGATGGCTACAGCATCATCACATGTACCGTCTCAGGCCACTGGTCCTCTGACCCACCTCGCTGCATCAAAAATGATGGTACATTCAAATTAACCCTCTCTGTGTCCTCTGTTCCTGTTTTCTCAGGAGTTGTATTTTGTTCTAAGAAGGTTGGATGTGATTGCTATTCACATCATGTCAGAATAACTGGTTATGAGTTTCTGATTAGAAAAACAGTTCTTTGTCAGACTTGTAACTTTTTCCCCAACAGTTTGTCAACCACCGAGTGAGCCAGAGAACGGAGGATATAACTGCCACCCCTCGCCGTGCCACAGACTGGCCCAGGGTACCGTGATCGAGTTCTTCTGTGATGAGGGTTACATTCTGAAAGGAGGGTACCATTTCCGGACTTGTGACAACGGAGAGTGGAAGTTGCCCATGCAGATCAGTTGTCACTCTGTGCAAGGTACGTCTCACAGCAGCAGGAGCTTGATCCACAAGCTCGGCCATCTGGATATTCTGCCATTTTGTCACATATGGACAGTTTTCCTCCTCCTTGACAAACGTTGAGAACAGAGAATCATTTTGCACATGGTAAATTACAGCAGTGTAGCCAAATGTACAAGCTGTTCAAATGAGTTCAGTACAGCATCAGAAGTTTCCCAGAAAGCAGCTTTTGAAACATCAACCATAATTTTTTGTTAGACAATCATATTTCAGTGTTTTGGATACTCGGTCACTGGATGCGAGTTAAAAGTTTAGGGAGATTTGAAAATTGATGGTGATGTGTGTATCGTTTCTTCACAAAACTTGAGTACTCGTTATCATTTAAATCTGATTGTTTGGTTTCATTTTCATCAGTTTTATTGAAGTTATTTCTCTTCCAGGGGAGGAGCAATCCCCGCTGCCCATGTCAGCTCTGTCTATCGTGGCCTCCACTGCCAGCACTGTGGCCTTCATCCTGCTGTTGGTGGTGCTGTTTGTTTTGCTTCAGCCCAAACTCAAGTCCTTCCACCACAGCCGGTGAGGCTCTGTCTCATTCTTACTAAGCATAGCTTTTTCACAGGCGTTTGTTTTATTCTCATAAAGTGGGAGTTTACATAGCACTTAAAGGAACAGCAGCAATTTATTTGGTTTTGAAAGAAGTCTGTTATATTCACCAACATTGCATTTATTTGATCAAAATGCAGTAAAAACAGTAATATTGTGAAATACTGTGATTTGCTGCTCATGAAACATTTCTTATTATTATAAATGTTGAAAATGGTTGAGGTAATTAATATTTTTTTGGAAACCATGATACGTTTTTTCAGGATTCTTTTTTAAAAGAACATCCATTATTTGAAATAAAAATCTTTTGTAAAATTTATAAATGTCACATTTGATCAATTTAATGCATCCTTTCCAAATAAAAGTGTTCGTTTCTTACAAACTTTTAAACGGTAATGTACAGGTGCATTTCAATAAATTAGAATGTCGTGGAAAAGTTCATTTCAGTAATTCAACTCAAATTGTGAAACTCGTGTATTAAATAAATTCAGTGCACACAGACTGAACTTTTCCACGACATTCTAATTTATTGAGATGCACCTGTATATAAGAAATATTACTATATTCTACTAAAACTGACAACCTGAAAGTGTCCAAATTTTTGAACTGATTAAACAATATATTTTTATAATTTTAAACATTGTGCTTGAACATGGCACTCAGTTTGATATTTTATTATGCAATACAAAGACATTGTAAATACATTTTGAAATGTAACTTAAGTGTCCAAATACTTTTTGGTGCCACAGCATGCATATGAGAACATAAATGTAATATACTAATGTTAGTAGCGTGCAGATTTAAAGGCAATCATAATTCAAACTGTTTGACATGGACAAATATGGCATCTCCTCTGTGGTGCTGTTATTCCAATCATTTGCTGTTGCGTAATCAGCTCACTGTGATGTTAGCCGCAGATCAGGCAGGTCAAGATTTGATACCGTTTAAGCCTTATTTTTTATTCCCATATCTCTCTTTCAAAGCAGCCGGGAGCAGGGTGTGTCAGGACAGCCTACCTCCATCATGGTGGAGGGCGTTCAGGTCTCACTGCCCTCCTACGAAGAGGCAGTGTATGGCGCAGGCGGCAGTTCTGTGCCCCCTCCTGAGTCCCGGGTTCAGATCGTGCTGTCGGAGGGCCCTCAGGCCGAGGGTTTGAACGAACCTCTCGAACAGGCTCAGGCGAGTTACAGTTTTCCCTCCACCTCCACTGCTGTGTCTTCATGTCACGCAGAGACTGTATTGGTACACCAGGTGCCCTCTTCCTCCTCTCCGTCCTCCTCATCCTCTCCCTCCTGGGCTGCTGAGCAGCCTGGTGCCGCTGCACCTCTCCACCGCAGGCAGAGCAGCGAGAGCAACGATCAGCACAGCTTGCTTTCAGTCACCTCTGCCGAAGATTATGGTGATGGTGAGTCACTTGCAAATCTAGAAGTGATGTGTGGTTTAATGACATGTAACATTAAGTGTCCATGATAAATAAAGGAATCTTTTTAAAGAAAATAATTTGGAAACTTGTGGCAAATGTATATATATATATATATATATGTATTAGGGCTGTCATCGTTAACGCATGCGATTAATTTTACTATCCTTAACGCGTTAAAATAATTTGACGCAATTAACGCAAAATTACTGACGCACAATTTCTATTCTAACCCTTTAACCCAATTTTGCTATTCTGCTTGCGATTAGATCATTTTAAGCTGCTAAACTCCGGGAAAGTTTTCAGTCCAATGATCCAGTAAGCAAATGCATTCAAACAATCCGTCCAAAACAGCGCTAATATAAAGGAAACCCGGCTGATTACATCAGAGATTGCAGAGAGAACAGAGACTCGCGTTGCGTTTTCAGTGAATTATTCATTCAGTGTGTTTCGCTTTTAAACACGAGCTCTGTCATATTCTGTGATTGTCTCTGAAGAGCGTGAGCCCTCACATGTCACGCGCTTATGTGAAGTACAGACTGAACGGATTGTCTATATTATAATATTTTTACTTTTTTACTTTTTTTTTTACTTTTTTTAATCGGATTATTAATTAGTATATTAATTAGTGATCCATAAATAATATTAAAACGATGTCTAGGGGCTGTCACACCACATGATATTTTACAATCTGAACTAACTTGACCTTGTCAAATGTATTTGACTTAGTTATGATGTAATTTTTTTATGAAACTTTTTTCAAACAAGCTCAAGTCTCTGATTAGGTTTAAAACACAATATAACTGCAAAATGTATATTATTTCAAATTGAATAAATAATTATAATTATTATTAATTGTATTATTATTATTTTTTTAAGTGTTTCTCTCTCTCTATATATATATATGTGTGTATATATATATATTTAAACAAATATATTTATTCATAACATTTATGGGTTACTAATTAGATATTTGAAAAAAAAAGATTTATTTATTCATAAATATTATAACAAAATATTTTGGGCCACAACATGTACCTGGCTGTGTCATGAAAAGGTTCAAATATATATATTTTTTTTTTTTTTCTTCATTATTTTATCAGGACAGTTGTATCACCTGACATTTTTGACTTTGTGGTCCCCCAAAACTATCAAAATGAATTGTAATTTATATTTAAAAAAATTTAAAACATTCATTACAGGAGATGTGCATTCAAGTCATTGTATGTGTGAATTTCATTTTTAATTAAGAAAAAAAAACAATAGCTACACAGTACACACCGTTGGTGCATTTGTCAATTTTTTCTTTTTTCCTTTTTTTTTGTGATGCATTACAATTCTTGCATCACCTTAACTTCTGTGCCCAGCATCATACTTTCTTCATCTCTTTTCTCTAGATATTCCATTGCTAAAGGAAGCCTGAGTCTGTGTGCAGTCACCCCTCTCTCTGTCATCGCTGGCCAGGACTGTAACCCCTAAAGCTTCCCACCAAACGCTTACCCCAAGCCACCCGACAGAACGCAGCAGTAAATAAAATCTTTCAGCTGTCCCTCTGCCAACAAATTACCCGCCCCTGGGGTCTACAAGCTGCATGGCCCCCATGGAGTCCGGCAGCTTCTTCACAGGAAGAACCTTTGACTGGATGACCCCTCAAAGGGATGCGCAAATGCTCGAGTTTAACACGTCGCACCTTTTCTTGCAGGTGCGCTAATAATCAGTTGGATTCACAGGCTTACCTCGTCACGGCGAGGGTTCACTATTTACAAAGGAATGCATTCAGATTACGTTGTGGACCTCTGCTCCGTCAATGACTGTGACCTCTTGTGAAGGGGAGAGTTCAGCAAGGATTTGCTAAGCCAGGCCCTTTTCTCTTTAATGCTGCATGTTCTGTGCAATTTCTTTTTTCTGTTTCGTTCTACACGCATACACACAGGAGCACGGCACAATCAAAGCATGACGCATAGCCTCGTCCCTTGTGCGAGACGCAGGGTTGAACCGATTTACATTGTACTGAATTAAAATACATGCTTGCCTTTTTATTTGTCAAGAAGTACATGTGCTGTGCTGTGCACTGTGTGTGTGTGTGTGTGTGTGTGTGTGTGTGTGTGT
>NW_015553274.1:1126836-1142859 GCF_001515605.1 Sinocyclocheilus anshuiensis
TTTTTTAATTTTTAATCACCTGTATGTTCTTTTTCCAAAAGGACTTTTTTTGGGGGGTGTGGACTAATTTCATTACTGGGCTATACCTTATGAGCTTTGACTCTGACTAATAATATTTGGATTTGAGCAAGTTTAATTCACTTTTAATTAAGGAAATTAAACCGCATATATTGCATTTGAATGTTTTGCAAAGCCAGCTGCTAATTTTGAAGATGACTATCAAGGATAGGAGATCCTTTTGTTTAGTTTTCTTAATAAATCATTTCAGCCATGTGCCATTAAAATGGTATTTGTAAGGAGAATGAATCAGATATCCTGTAAGATCTCAAATAGGTTGTGCGTTGTATTAATGCACTGTATAATAGCTCCAGAAAATGGCCTTGTTCTTCACTCACAATGTTCTTTTGGCAAATGGACATTTAAAAAACCAATGAATCATTTGTTTGAGTTTGCATTTTACATCCTTGCCTATTGCCACCTTGTGTATATCCTCTGTGGTTGACTCATAATTCTGTTTGTCAACATGCATCAAATAGGCCTATGTATATTTTTGTGTCTGACTTTGGAGAGAGAGGGCAGTTTGCCTATCTGCACATCCTCAGTTTTGTGTTCCTGGCTTGTTTTTGTAAAATTATTTACATTTTTTTTTTTTTTCATGCAAACTGAAGGCAAAATATTACTGCTGCCTTAAAACTTGTACATTTCATCC
Organism: Sinocyclocheilus anshuiensis; assembly: GCF_001515605.1. NCBI lineage: Eukaryota > Metazoa > Chordata > Actinopteri > Cypriniformes > Cyprinidae > Sinocyclocheilus > Sinocyclocheilus anshuiensis. The sequence continues at coordinate 1,127,546 of NW_015553274.1, forward strand.
ATTTCTCACTTTGTAATCAAGTGTTTCTTCCATCTCACTGGCTTAATGGTAATTTGTCTTCAGTTTCCTTATGGCCTTACTTTTTCTTTTCTATGCATAAACATTGTCTTGTAGATTTTCAGACATAGGGTTTTACTCTGGAGGATGTGACATAAGATTATCCACCCGTACTTCCTCAGAAGAGTTTTTTGTTTTTTGTGAATGTGAAACATGAACTTTTGAGGGTTTGTTTGTTTGTTTGGTTTCATTCAAAGGATGTTTTTACATTTAAAAAAAAGAAAGGACGCAAATAAAAAAGGATATCTAGGATGTGTGTGAAACACTGTTGTACGGTGTTTTTCTGCAAGTGTAATTTAAGTTGACTCATCCATCCAGCTCCCCATCCCCATTCCACTTCTTTTGGTTTTCCTCTGTACATTGCTGTGTGTGTGAAGATACTATTTTAATATTTGTATAAAGTTTAATTTAATTCTACATTGTGTATATAACTATTTCTAATTAAAGCTTTCATTTGAAGTGCTCAAGTGGTGTGTTTACTTTGGTGAGTTTGATGCGTGTCATGTTGTGGTTTACTCTGTAACTGCTTTTAAAGTTATATAATAATCCATACTGTCGTATGACATGATGGATTCCATTGTAATGAGGGTAAAGTGCAGATTTCATTAGTAAGTAATTAATGTGCGTTAACGCCATCTAGTGTTCGAGCTCTGTACTACTACTGAAGTCCGGCTCATTTCCGCGTTTCGGTTATTTTGAACAGTTCTTTCAAAGAAACGATTCAAAATAACGATGCAGCTATTTACCTCATTATGTTGCAGACTTAATGCATCTCATTTAGAATCTAAATAATAGTAAACTATCATGACCAGTCCAGTACGGTTTTTTGGTGAATCGGACCAAAAGAATGTGACGGCGATTATTCACGAATCATTCAGACTCAATTTGTGAACCGGTTCAATTGATTCAGTACAATTCGTTGCAGTACATACACGCCGTTTTATCTAAACAAAGTATTTTATGGTCGGAATAAATGTGGGAAATCAGTTCAAAGTTACCACAGACACTACAAATTGTGTTTCGTCTCTCTTAAGAAAATCATTTTACCATACAGCCTTACGTTTGACATTTTCCACCATTTTCTCAATACGTAGATAGCTACATACTAGTTCAAATTATTGAGTAATCACAGTAGAATTCATAGCGTATCTGTCAGTAGTGCAGCGGTTGTGGTGTTCTGAACTGATCTCAGATCAGCGCTGAAGCCGAGCCTCGTTCGCAGCTCTTCAGACTCCATTTTGTGTGAGGGGACTGTTCGGACAGGCACGACACATTCAGAGGACAAACATCAGGTAGAGGTATGTACCCGAGACAGTATGTACTTAAGACATCTTCACACTTGCCTGAATTCTTCTTCTAAGGGATGTGTTGTTTAAACGACTGTATTTTGTAGAGCGATTCAGCAGTTAATGATCTCTCTCTGGATGTGGGTTGTGGCCTCGAGCCTTTATTGTTGCAGAGATTCGTAACGTTAGGTGTTTGACAATTGCAGAATGACAGTATTATCATGGTTGTTTTAACTTGTTTTCGCTTGTTTTGAGGAGGATGAGCGGTTGTCGTATTTTCATCGGTCGATTAAACCCCTCTGCTCGGGAAAAGGACGTCGAGCGCTTCTTCAAGGGTTATGGAAGAATCAGGGACATTGACCTGAAAAGAGGCTTCGGATTTGTAGTACGTTTTGCCTTTTTACAATTTAAAGGGATCCCTGGGTATTAAGACTTGTATGGCTTAATATAACGTAAATGATGTTAATATTGTAACAAACTGTTCTATGCATGTCAGTAGTTAGCTTCAATTGACTATATTAATAACACAACAAGGGCCGCGTTTTAAAGCACAGTGAGCTGCCGACATAGCGTTATTTGACCGCATTCACCAATGGTGGTAAGACAGCTCTCATTTTGCGTATATTTAAAGTGTGTGTGTGTGTGTGTGTGTGTGTGTACACACACACACACAATTCAATTATATATTACACTATATATTTTCTAACCACCGTTTGGGGGAAGTCACTTCTAAGGATCACTAGAAGTTCGCATTTGCACACAGTAAAAACATTAATATTGATATTTTTACTATTTTAAATAACTTTTCTGTTTCCATATACTTCAACCCATAATTTAATCCTTTGATGGAATAGAATTTTCAGCAGACATCATTACTCCAGTTATATTCAGTGTCACATGATCCTTCAGAAATCATTGTAATGTAAAGATTTGGTACTTAAACGGGTAGTTCACCCAAAAATGGAAATTCTGTCATTAATTACTCACCCTCATGTTGTTCCAAACTCGTAAGACCTTCGTTCATCTTCAGAACACAAATTAAGATATTTTTGATGAAATCCGAGAGCTTTCTGACCCTGCATAGACAGCAATGCAACTGAAATCTTCAAGGCCCAGAAAGTTAGTAAGGACATCGTTAAAATAGTCCATGTGACATCAGTGGTTCAACTGTGATTTTATGAAGCTATGAGAATACGTTTTGTGTGCAAAGAAAACAAATATAATGACTTTATTCAACAATTTCTTCTCTTCCAGATCAGTCTCCGCCACCATTCACAAGAATAGCATGACACATTAGGAGCACCACACGCATAGGTTGTGGTATTCTCGTGAATGGCGGCGGAGACTGATCTGGAAGAGAAGAAATCCTTTTTGTTCAAATTTCTTAATTGCTCAGTTTAGTATTAAATAATATTCATTGAAAAAATTAATTAGGAAAAATAAACTAAAGATCAAGAATGGCAACACGTCATTAAACCTCTGCAGTATATAATATTCACATGTAAATCTTGAGGTCTTTCTTGCAGGAATTTGATGATCCAAGAGATGCAGAAGATGCTGTTTATGAGCTTGATGGGAAAGAGCTCTGCAATGAGAGGTATGATCAGTGTTTATTTGTATATTGCTTTTCTCAGTACATATTGTTTCAAAACAGCCTTAATTTCCTCAATGAGCAGGCTAAAAGCAACAGGGATAAGGAAAATCTATCTAAGATTGATTAGGTAGAGGAAAAGAAGAAGCCTTGGAGGGAACGGAGACTTAGCCGAGGCAGACACATGTCTAAGGGATGTTTTGATTTTAGGGTGACCATTGAACATGCCCGTGTGCGTCTGCGTGGAGGCCGAGGCCGTGGTGGTGGTGGAGGTCGTTTTCCTGGTCGGTATAGTCGTGGCTCCCAAGACAGCCGGAGGTAGGGGGTCCATTTTTGTTCAATTTTCAATAGTTTTGGTTCAGTAAGATTTTTTCTTTTTGTAAGAAATTAAGTTTTATTCAGCAAGGATGCATTAAATTGATCAAAACTGCCAGTAAGGACTTTTACATTGTTACAAAAAAAAATAATATTTCAAATAAATGCTGTTCTTTTGAAGTGTCTATTTAAATCTAAAAGGTATGGCATGTTTGCACAGGTAGGCTTGTGTAAACATACTATGTTCAGTTTAGTCGTATTTTCTACATTAGAAATCAAGCCAATAACTCTTAAGTGTTTCACCTGTCAGGAATCCTCCACCAATGCGCACAGAGAATCGCCTCATTGTGGAGAATTTGTCGTCGAGAGTCAGCTGGCAGGTGAGTGTTCAACAATTTGCTGTCAGGTTTTGTTGAGTCAGTTATATTCCCAGTCATTGCAAATGACAAAAAATAAGGATTTCCTTCAAAGATGAATAGAATATGAGAGTTATGTAGATAGATAGATAGTTATGTTGATTTAGTAGCTTTTAATTACCCAACTAAATGTAAATCTGAGACAAAAAGTGTCATTCTGAGATTAATTTCAAATTCAAGGTCATATAAAAAATACTTGGTGCTAGAGAAGAGGAAATGGTAAAGTTAAGTCACTTTGCCTCTGTTTTAACCAATTGTTCACCCCTCTATTTGCCAGCCTGACTGTTGTGTCGTATGGAAGAGATCGCTAATGGTGGAGTTAACCCCTACAGGGCCCCTCTCTCTGCTTAAGCCACTCCCATTGTGTCCCACGCCTAGTTGACCTCCACCGATCGCCGCCGATCGCATGAGAGCTCTCTGTGAGTGATGCCCTCTCGCTCTAGACGCAGCGGCTGCCGCTACAAAGCGCAGTTTGTGACGGTGCCGAGCTGAAAGAGAGAGAGAGACAGAGTGAAAGAGAGAGAGGGGCAGAAAGAGAGCGAGAGAAAGAGAGAAACAGAGCCAATCTCTGGTATACGCAGTCAATCGAGGGGTTCGGTAATTTGAGAGGCTTCGATCGGTATACTCACCCACCCTGCTCTCTGGTGGTCCCGAGGATAAAATCTCCAGGTTATGGCCCCAGCCCGATGGGTACGTTCCCAGGTATTAGTCTATAATCTCTTCCTCGCTGTTTACGCTCAGTGCCCTTGAGGGGATGGCACAAATAGGGTACGATCGATGGAGGGAAGCCCTGTGCTCTACCACACTGTATACACTTATGTTTTGGTAAGAATGCATCTGCCATGTAAATGTATTTTGCATTTTAACAAATGTGGGGCCCTTTTTTATGAGCTGCTCCACATATTTCCTCTGCTAGTCTTGTAGTACGGGGGTCTGGGAATGTTACAGCATTGCAAGCCAAAAGTACCCTTGATTATACGCCACTCCTTTTCGTTCCAGTGCTCGTTAATTTTGGCTGACGAGACAGAAGTCTTTGTGTTTAGAAGCCAGGGTTGGCCTCACAAAGCTTTGAATAGAGATTCCTAAGACCATGAAATGGGGCTGATTCACACGTGTTGTGATTCAAAGGTGTCAGTTTGGCCTCGCTTTTTGCAGTTCTTTTCTGTCAGATTACTAATCCAAAAAGTTACCCTACACAGACCCTATACTTTTTGTTGGTATCCGTGTGCTGAAATGTTCTTCAGCTTAATTTGAACGTTTGTATGGAGCGTATTGAACATGGTCCAGGCTTGAGCATGAGCTGAGAGATTCTCGGACCCCAACTTTGATAGTTCAGTTACTGTGATACTTCATAAAACGTGTAAAAATTATTATCTGAGTTACTTAACTAACTCAAAATGCTGGTGTACTGTGTGTAGGATTTGAAGGATTTCATGAGACAAGCTGGAGAGGTTACTTTTGCAGATGCCCATCGGCCAAAGCTTAATGAGGGTTATACTATACTGTTTAAAAGATTGGGGTCAGTATTTTTATTTTTTTTTCACCAAAACATTAAATTACATTGATCAAACGTGACAGTAAACACATTTATAATGTTACAAAAAAAATCTAAGAAGAAAATGTTTTCTCAAAAATATCAAGCAGCACAACTGTTTTTAACAATAATAATAAATGTTTCTTGGTCACCAAATCTGCATATTTGAATGATTTCTGAAGGATCATGTGACTCTGAAGACTGGAGTAATGGTTGCTGAAAATTCAGCGTTACAATCACATATTAAATATTAAAATTAGGGCTGTGCAAAAAATCGAATGCGATTTTCATGTGCATCTCGATTTTATAGCTGAATTGCTTTTTTGCTGTTTTGTGTAATACTTTTATCTTTCTACAGTGTGGTTGAGTTTGCATCTCATAGTGATCTAAAAAATGCCCTTGAGAAGTTGTCTGGGAAGGAGATCAATGGAAGGAAAATCAAACTTGTTGAGGCATCCAGGAAAAAGTGAGTTATTCTTGTTTTTAGCTGTCTGTTAAGGTTTAAAGTAAAAAAAAATTGTATGTACTGTTAATGACAAATGTAGTATATAAACTGTATAATATGTATAATGAAAAACATGTGCATCTCGTCAGTAAAGCCGCTCCTGTGATCGGCAATGAATCGCCAGCGATTTTGTGTAGCTTGTCAGTGAACTACGGCTCTGTGTAGTAAATGCCGCTCCATCTGAAAGCACTTGCTGGAGATTTACTACTAATCACAGGAGCGGCTTTACTGACGAGATGCACATGAAAATCGCATTCAATTTTTTTGCACAGCCCTAATTAAAATAGAAATGTTTAAATCATTTAATAGTTTATTGTAATAGTATTTCACAATATTACAGTTTTACTATATTTATTTTTTTCAAAAACATTTAAAAAAATCATATCGACCCTTAACTTTTGAATGTTAATATTGACAGACAGATGATTGATTGATTGATTGATTGATTGATTGATTGATTGATTTTCTCTTGTCCTGTAGATCCAGAACTCGGTCTCGTTCAAATAGCTCATCCCGTTCTCGTTCCAGAGGGCGCTCCACGTCACGTTCTCGTAGCCGCTCCCGTTCCCACAGCCCCAAATCACATAACCGCTCCAGAAGTCGGTCCCGTTCGGCCAGTGCTTCTCCTGTGCGGCCCAAAGAAGCCCCACGTGCTGAATCAGCGTCACCACCGACCCCAGCACAGCGGCCCCCACCGTCTCGTTCCCCGTCTACTGACAGTCGTCATTAGCCGCCACTGCTCTGTATGCTGAGGGATGCGTCTGTAGTCAAGCACTGCAAGAGGCTGAAGTTAGCAATATTGTCCCGTCTTTGACCAGTTTTGGTCCCGAAAGTGGAGGAACAGCCTCTCTCCAGCCTCTGTTGCTAGATTGAAGGTATTTGACAGGAGTGTCACTTAAATCAGGAATATACTACTATTTTGGGTGTTTTGTTGAAGTTCATATCGGAAATGGGTATTTTGTGGTTATTTTTATCACTATATACAGAGTGAGGTTTGATTGATGTTGAGAGAGTCTTTACTTGTTTAAATATAATCATGGACAAGCCAGTAAATGTGATTGTTTTCAGTAAGTTTGACTCTTTGTTGTGTGTTGAAAATATTAAGTAGGGTTTTATGAATAAAACATAGTATGAATCGTGACTGACAGCAAATGAGCTTTTATTGCTTCATGAAAGGCTGATGGTAACATGAATTTCAAGTGCAAAAACTGCCACACATGCACAAACACAAAATGAGGAGCGAGGATTTCATATCCAACAAATAAAGTGAAATTAAGTTTCTGATACTTTGTAGGTCTTTCAACATTTTACAAAACCGCCTGTGCTGTTTGGGCCAGCTAACTGTTTCTTTTTGTTACTTCATGAATATATGTGTGAATCGTTTGTAATGTGGATGCTTGAATTATAATCAAAGCATTATCAGAGTTCCCTCCACGCTGCATGACAAATATACAAGCCTATTCATATGTATGCATTTAATTTCTCATTCTGGAGACATTTCTATGTTGCATTTGTTTGTATGAGTAAATTGTGCTTTTTTTGCAATGCATACATTTTCTTAACAAAACAGGATGAGATTTTAATATGGCATAATTCTGATGTATCATGCTTTTTAGTATTCTGGTATTTTGAGTATGTAAAAATCAGACAATGTCAGGTTTTGTCTGGATATGTTTTGATGCATGTGTTACCTTTCTGTACCATGGTACAAATATTACACATGAAAATGTTTTTGAGCAATTATAAAGTTTGTGTAGCACTGTTAAAAATGAATAAATTACTGAAAAGCTGTTAGGAATGAGGTCGGCCATTTTCCAAAATAAAAATCACACAATCTGAAACAGTAATGACAATATTACAGTACATGCCTAAAACAAAAATGCATTACACATACATTGCTCATATAAGACAGTGTTCAGATAAGACGATAATGGTTTCTTAATGCAGTGTCTAATTGTATGTGGTTGCACAACAGCATAAAAGTGCCATATTTTTTTAATCTGAAAGTCTCCATTTAAAAAAATAATTCAATGTGTTTCTAAGCCATAAGAACTAATTTAACGGAATAAATTTTTCAAAATGTTTTCAAGTGTAAAAAAACAAAGTTAATACCTTTATTCAAACAATTAATTTGTACAGTAAAGTTAACTATTTTTACACTCTAAACGGACTATTCGGCATTATGCATATGTTTTTCAAGGAGGAACAACAAAATATGTAGTTTCCCCGTGGTCACAGCATTTGTGGTACTTTGGTCCCAAATTCCTTGAGTCCATTTTGAGCTTTATAAGCACTATGGGGTCCTCAGATAACACTGTTAGAGGGCCCATTAGTTTCTTCAGCTGCTCTTTCCACTGCTGTGTACTCTTTCGTTTCTGTGTAAAAAGATAATAGTTATTTTTAGAATTTAAAATACATATTATAATACAGTATTTTATTTAAAAAGAAATCATTTAAAAAAAAACAATACTTATTTAGGTTGTTAGGTGAGTAGAATTTTACAAAATGGAAATTTGCTGAAATGTACTCATTCTCAGGCCTTTCATGATGTAGATGATGTTTGTTTCAGCATGAGAACAAATTTGGAACAAAGCAACAAAACAAAATCCTCTGCAGTGAATGGGTGCCGTCAGAATGAGAGTTTAAACAGCTGATAAAAACATTACAATAATCCACAAGTAATCAATCCACACGACTCCAGGCTATCAATTAACATCTTGTGAAGTGAAATCTGTGTTCGTAATAAAAAAAATTTTACATTTTGAATTCAACTCATTGCTTCCAATTAAAATACAAGTCCTCTACCTACTGTATATTGCTTTCTCCAAGAAATATGCACAGATCAACCACTGCTTACAAGTGAAAACAGCCCAAAAAAATATGTCAGTGAATTTTGATGTGAAAGGACAACATGGGTTGGGGATTTTCACTTTACAAGACGTGAATTGATGGACTGGAGTCGTGTGGATTACTTGTGGAATATTTGTGATGTTTTTATCAGCTGTTTGGACTCTCATTCTCATTCACCGCAGAGGATCCATTAGTGAGCAAGTAATGTACTGCTAAATTTCTCCAAATCTGTTCCGATGAAGAAGAAAAAAACTCATCTACATCTTGGATGGCCTGAGGGCAAGTAAATTTTCAGCATTTCATAACAGTTTATAGAGTTCATGTACCTTGTTGGGATGGTCTCAGTCTCTGATGGCATCTGAACAGGAATATCAAAATAAGGGCCTCGACTATCTGGAACACAATGTAGATGACGGGGAAGAAATACAGCTGACCAATGAGCTCAGCAGGAAAGGCCACCTTCAGGATTGTGGTACACAGCTGGATGTTCTGACAGCCCACCTCCATAGAAACAGTCCGTCTGCAACTGAGGACCAAAGGACACAAGTTAACATGATGACGAAAACTGCACTGTGACTGAACAATAAATCAATTTGGTTGATTATCTTGTGAATGGATTTGCATCTCAAGCCATACACTACAATTCTATATGGTGAACATACGGTGCATTCATCCTGAACAGAGTGGACAGGATATATCCACATATGAATCCAGTCAATGGCATCAATGCAGCTGTGGCTATAAGTTGACGAGACAGCACTGTGAAAATCTTTCCTCCATCAGACATACCAGCAAGAACCCCAATGACAACACATGAGATCAGCAGGAGTGTTAACCCAACCTACAAGCCAACAGGAAAATAAATGCAGAACATGCTTATAATTGTTTATAATTTGTCTATCATGCTAATGGCATGTAGCCAGAGCATTTATATTTTACAATACAACAGTTTGCTTTGCGTGGTCGAGCAGCATTCCAGAGTGTTGAAAGAAACAAGTAGCGGTCTTTATGAATGTGTAATTGAATCATTTACTCAACTGATTCTTCAAAGACGCTGATTCATTCAGGAACTAAACACCACTACCGTACAGGGGTGCGTTTCCCAGAAGCAACTATGGTCGCAAGTTCCATCATTACCAATAGAGTGCAATGGAACTTGCGAACATAGTTATCTAACGATGCGTTTGGGAAATGCACCCCTGGTCTGAGTCACACAACGGTTTTGTTTTGGCTTTGCTTAAAAAATAGAAACAAACAGAGAAACTGAAATTGTGTCTAATTACATCTATGTTAGAGGTCACTTTTACCACTGTTCAGCAGATTTCGCAACAGGTTCGATTTGGTCACGCAGATTCGCCCTGTTAACCAACAGTAACCTGCTTAGTTTGAAAGTGACTTCTGTTCAAGCTGTGATTCATACATCACTACACTATGATGGGTACGTGGCCACGTTAACAAGATTTCACAGGCAAAATTTTGCGGGTCTAGTGTCCATGGAGTTGCGGTGTATGGCGTACAGCTCACACAAAACTCATTTTCAAACCGAGCAGCTTACTGTTAACTAGTACAAGAGCGAAATTTGCATGGGGAACTTGTTTGCCCTCACGCAAAACTATCACATGGAAATTACTGGATTTGCCTGCAGGATTTTGCAGAGTAACTGTAAATTTTACTTCACCTTTACTCTGCTAAAGTCATTATTGAACTGTTGAATAAAAGCAGTATCATACTCCATACATGAATTAACACACACCTTGGTGATGATCTTAGAATACTGGGGCACTCGGTAGTTGATCAAGATCCCAATACCGCAGGGCACCAGGATCATAATCAGGGCAAAAGTGATGTTAGTGAAAGGAACAAATTGTGCCAGGTTTGAGAAACCCTGGCTGTACAGGTAGAGCAGGAGTGGCATCATACCCAATCCCAGTGCCGTGGAACAAGTAGTCATCACAATACTGAGAGAAAAAAAAATAGAAAAAATTCAAAATAATGAGATACTTTGTGCAACCATATTGTCATTGGTGCCTGTCATTGGTGCTGTGTTAGAGAAATGCAGATAAAGCACTAGACAAACTTGAATAGATATTTAACTCGTGTATTGCGTCGGGTGGTTCTTGGCCTCCATGTTGTGCATTAAAATCGTTTAATGCAGCCGTGAATTATCCCGCTTATACCCATAAATATGTATAGGTAGATGCCTCATTCAACAGCTCCAGGCACGTAGACACGTCCGCCATCTTGCAACAGTCAGGTTGACGTCATTCACCATAATAAACAATGAATATTCGAAGATGCCACAATCCTGCACAGCCGATGGTTGTAAAAACCGCCGGGATTTAAATTTCCGAAGAAACGGGATAACATTTCACAGGTGAGAATGCGAGAGTCCAGCGGAACCATAGATATGTAAGGATTGTGACATCTTCGAATATTCATTGATAAAAAGTATGGTGAATGACGTCAAGTTGACCCTTCCAATATGGCGGACGGCTTACGTATAGTGGCCCATAGAAACAGTTGCTAATGAGGCATCTACATATACATATACCTAAAGTTGTTAATGACGTTTGCAGTCCAATATTTGACCGGAAGGGTAAAAATGACAGTTATTTTCGGTTATTTTCAAATGAATTATGGCACTTATTTGAATTAATTATCGATCAGTCGAGAGAGAGAGAGATGACAACTGTTTGTGTGTTACCTGTGTCCAGGGACGGCGTAACGGGAGGGAAGGTTAGGACGATTCCAAGGGCCCAACGAGGGAGAGGGGGCCCAGAACTCGATTTTTACCCAGGGGGCTGTCAACAAGTTTCTGTGCTCCTGAATTTTTCTGTGTGCGCAGAAAACTCTCTCTGTGTGTGCGTGTGTGTGCATCAATTACAGCAGCGCATTAATATAGAATGGTGATTAAACTGACTTGGAACTACCTGTGCATTAAATGGTTTTAATGCATACCTCCCAGCCAATCAGAATCGAGTATTCAGACAGACCATGGTATAAATTGTATTAATGCACACAAGTACTCAAATTACTGAATTGATTCATTGTTCATGTTTGAACAAAGATATTCCGATATAACCGATTCACTAGAATAAATCTAGGATTTTCATCAGTCTTATTAAAGTTGCCATTATTACCTTATAACATTGTTACATAGGCCTATATATTATTCATAGATTATTCATATAGCATGGATAAAGGGCCATTGTTTTCATTTTTCTTTTCTCAAAAAGCAATTGAATAAGTGTTAACTATAGAATAAATAATGAAATCAACTGCAATTATTTTTTGAGAGTTTAAAAAAAATACTGTAGGCTATAGTTTTAACAAATCCAACTCAAATTCCAAGCACCACAGGGAACCCGCTATAAGGTATGCAAACATCTTATGCAAACATCTGGGCTAAAAAACACCTGTTTTGCTGATCTTTCAAGATCTGTAATGGACCCTTTTCACATTTCCGGGTTTCTCAGCAGCAGAAGCCGTCATAGTAGAGGAAACTTCTATAGCAGTGAATGGGAGACTACCACAAATATATTTTTTACATTCTCATTTGCTCAAATAGCAAAAGAAAAACTCCATGATAGTGTTTTCATGACTTTCAAAAAAAAGGAAAAAAAGAGAGAGACTGATAACGGCAGTCAGTAGAGAGAACGATGTCAAATTTACAGTCAGTCCCATAGATGCTGTATTAGAAACACCCTCGCATTAACGTTAACTAGATTTTTTGTAATTTGATGCAAAGGTAGGCCTAATATAATACAAAGTAGGCCTATAGTGTTAAAAATGTACTTTTTTATTTTTTTATTTTTTTTTAATGAAGATACAAAAAACTTTGAAGGATTTACAATGCTGATGACCGTTGAAATGCGTCATCACAGTATTGTGAAAAGGGTCCATTGTCCCAGCTATTCAAATGATTTAAAGGAAATCCATAGATTGCTAAAAGTTCTTGCATTGTTTGCAACAAATAATCTCAGTGAGGTGAAGCTCATCGTTTTCTCCATTAGTCTACTATTGGACAGTATTAATTGTCTCAAGAATTACCTGAGGTTCATGTCTCCCTGGAGAGCCAGAGCAAAGATGTTGGAGAGGTTTCCTCCCGGACAGCACCCACAAATTAACACAGATATGCTCTCCATAGGACCCAACTGAAACAGCTTTGCAAAGCAGAAGGCTGTGAGGGGCATTATACCATATTGAGCCCCAACTGCAATCGCCACCCCTTTGGGTTTGATGAGATAATTCTTGATTTTTGAGATTTCCAATGTGCATCCAAGAGACACCATGGTGATAAAAAGAATAACAATTAACACCAAGCGGATAACCCGGTCCGCATTGTCACTGAATGCAGAGTCATTTGAGGTGGTGTTGTTTATATTCCCGTCAAAGCTTGAAAAGTTGGATTCGATGGTTGAATTTGCAGTGACCACCATTTTTGAAATGTTTTCATAAACTGTGAGACATAAGTGAGAGACAGTTAAAGTGTCAAAAAAGTTTATGTACTCCAAGAAATAACAACAAATGCTTAAGTTTTTTTTAGTATATTTGTTTCTGTAGAAAAATAAATCTCAAGCCTACCTTTGATTCACGCAGTGCTTCGGTGACTGTGTGGAATCTTCTCAGAAAGCCAGAGTGAACCAGTGAGAGAAAAATAGTGGTTTCCTATCTGTCCTCTAATCTGGTACAGTTTTTTTCCCCAGCTCGTTTGTTCATTAACCCTTTAAGGGCTAAGCTATTTATAACTTCATTTTAAATCACATTTACATTTAACATCACGGTGTAGTCATTTCTGAATATAGACAGTTGTACACACCTCAAAACAATGTACACTAGTAGGAACATAACAGCATATTATATAGAATTTTGTTTCTTCACACAGTTGTTACAAACAAAACTGAAGAAAATTGAAAATTTTCTCATTTGCAACATCGAATATTTAACACAAATATGCTTTTTTGGCCTTTTTTCATACATGTCTGCTTTCACAGACTTTTTTTTTTTCCTACGCTAAGAAATTAGTCATAATAATTTACACTAATTTTTTATATATTTTCATAAGTATCACAACCATTGGAAAAAGTTCAGCAACAGGTTATGCAGATTGATCATTTCCTTGATAAGTTACAAAATAGAAATGAACAAGTTATGGTGTTCATTGCCAAGTTTCAGAGCTGAAATTAGTGCAAGGCTGTGATTCTTATGTTCTTTGCAACCCACTGTAGGTAACCACATCCTACACAACACAGCACTCACGAAATGCCAATGGAAGACTCTTGTTTTCAAAAATACAATAACATATCTAGACATTTCCAATAATTCCAGTTAGTCAGCATCTAACAACTAAACAACTCATGTTTTTATGTAAGTTTGCTCTTTCTGGACAAAAGGCTAGGCTATCTCAGCATGATATCAGTGTTGCTACTATAAAAAACACTATGTTCAAAACAACCCGAGGGCTGGGTAAATATGGGACAGAACACATGTTGGGTTGATTTTACCCAGCAAATTGGGTTGATTTAACCCAGCATATGGGTTGATTCATTTTTACTATATTAGTCTACTTGCTTATTTTTTTACTTCATACATGAATTAATGTTTACAGATTTACTTGAATCATCTAAACCTTTGTAAAATACTCCACACAACCACTGGTTTGCATTATAACTTCCTTCATATCATATTTCCAGTATAGCATATTTTATATAGTTTTTAATATGTAGACCATACATATTGCCTATATTTAAACTTGTTTAACAAACATTAGAAGTTAAAATTAAACATTTAGAAGTAATTCACGTGTAATCGATCAGTCTCTGTTAGCCTATTTCCAAAGAAACGCCGCTGGTTCTCGTGCCCGAGCTGGAATCGTGTTCGGTGGGGAACTGCTAACTTCAGACCGCCACCCTGCGTTTCACTCATATGCTGTGACTGACTCCATAACCTGCCCATAAACAAACAGTAAACATCTCCTGAAGAGGATGCAAATACGCCGTTACGAAACTACCCAAACACTGAAAAAATGACCCAAAAGGCTCAACCCAGCATTTGGGATGAAAAAATAACCCAGGATTTTTTAGATTGAGGAGTTTGCTCTACTATTTGAGCTATAAATTATTAGAGCCATGAGAGTTTTGAATTTTTAACACGTACATTATGCAAGACAAATAAGTTGTTACATTGTATTTCTGATCAGTAATAAAAAAATATTCTATTCTATTCTATTCAACACTACTAATGAATCAAGAAAAAAATACATTATTATCAGTAGCAGTGCCGCTAATTAATCAAAATCAGTTAGATACACTTTTTTATGTATTATATTATATTATATTATACAGGTGCATCTCAATAAATTAGAATGTTGTGGAAAAGTTCATTTATTTCAGTAATTCAACTCAAATTGTGAAACTCGTGTATTAAATAAATTCAGTGCACACAGCCTGAAGTAGTTTAAGTCTTTGGTTCTTTTAATTGTGATGATTTTGGCTCACATTTAACAAAAACCCACCAATTGTTGAATTACTGAAATAAATGAACTTTTCCACGACATTCTAATTTATTGAGATGCACCTGTATATTATATTACACAGCACTAGTAATGAAGCAATTATCAACAGTACTACTAATGAATCAAGATCAGTTAGATATTTTAATGCATTACTACACTATATTATTTTAAATAACACTACACTGTTAAAAATTTCCTGTAGAAATTACAGTAACTTACTGGCAGCAGTTCGCCAGTAACTTACTG
>NW_015553274.1:1142897-1146936 GCF_001515605.1 Sinocyclocheilus anshuiensis
ATGTTTGCAGACGAACATTGCGGGTTTTACGCTAGCAGTAAATGCATGCTGTACATTTATACACTTGTATATGGGTAGCGCCAAGCGATTACACAGCTGTACCATTAAAAGCTCAGTTTGTTGGCCAACAATTTCATACAAGTTCACATAAAACCTCACCTGCTACCGACGTGGTCAAAACGAAGACAGAGACCTGTTTATGTTCGCACTTTGATGGTGAAACTTTCTACAAAAAAAGGAAAGGAAAGAAAAGAAAGAAAGATCTTTTTTTGCACATTAAGTTCTCTTCACTCTCAAATGAGTTTTCCGCTCTCTACCAACGAACACCGTGAGGAAACTGCGCGTCGTGCAGTGTCAGCGTTTTTTTTATTACAGTAAATGAAAAATACTGTATTTTAATGGCGCCAAGAGGATATTTCCCATAATGCAACTTTAAAATACAGTAACGTACTGTGTAACTGTTTTACAGTAAAGTACAGTTCATATTACAGTTAAATACTGTGTAATTTACAGAAATCGCTAACAGTGTACTAACAAATTTGGATTAGTCAAATGTTTTTTAAACAACTGAACATAATCTTAATATGAATAGATTGCTCTCATAAAGAATAATTATATTGCCATCTAGTGTTGAATATTAAATACATTATAATATAAATGCAACCAACTATCGTTAATGGTCCAACAAAATTGAATGACTAACATTATCCATGTTATCATTTTTTTAAATAATTGCAAGCTTTTATCTAACATAATGGTACTTATTACATTGTGGACTGATATGACAGTACACATATTTTTGTATTTGACTGATATAACGTGTGAATTTATATACATACACTGGCATTGCATTTCTCAGAAAGGGAACAGGGTGGGAGATTTTAATCCTGCAGTGAAGCAGAGCCCCCCTGAGGAGTTATGGGGGAAGGGTGCTGGTGGGTCACGCAGATTGTCTGAGCTCATAGTTGCAAGCTGCCACATAGACAACACTGCTTTTTGGGCGGTCACTCTTCATCCTGGCTTCAGTCTCCTGTAGTCTGTTTCCTTCTCCACAGCCAGTACTAGAAATCAGACATTTGGGAATGCAAAATATTTTTTTTTTTTTTTTGTTTTGTTCTGACTATCTTATTTAAAGGGTCCTTTTTGTTCTGTTATAGGATGTGTCAGAGTAAAGATTGAGTGAATTAAAGGGTGAGTGACAGTATTTTTGTGTTTGCACGAGTCCCCCATTTGGTACTCTGACCTTGTGGGGGAGTGAACACAAATATGTGCTTGTTTTTACCCTTTTACTGATCCAGCAGCTCATATAATCTGCTGTTTAAGCTCCTTATCTGTAGCACTATTTTGTGGAGAGAGGGGAAAAAACACCTGTCTCTCACCTCTCATCTCTCTTGCTTTTAGGAAGTTTGACAGTTGAGTTTTATTGATTGTTGATTTATAGCCAGTACAGAACAGAAATTTTAAATCATATCACCAAAAGATATATAAAAGTTATTTGGTCTCATGAAATATCAAAATATGCAATTTGATTTACCTATACCTACCATACATAGGTATTTTACATGTATGTAATACGATTTGTGGTCTTTTTGGTCATTAAACAAAGTGTATTTTTTTTTTGGCAACAAATGCATTTTTTATAGTATGTCAGACTATGGACAACATTATTTAGACATTTCCCTTATAATTTCAAAGTTAAAAACTATTTAACTTTTTAATTAAATAGACAATCACAGCCCTAACAGCAAAACAATGTTGTTACTTTCAGAGATTTTGTAAAGAATTGTCAGCGCATTTTTCATTGACCTCTGGACACGTGGTTGATATTTGCTTTTTTTAATCTGCTAATTTATTTTCTGAACCTCATGATTAGTTAAAAAAATGACAAATAGTGTTTTTACAACTTGCTTTGTTTATGTAAAATATATTAATAAAGAAATCAAAGCTACTATTTCAGAATGGTAACTAAATAGGTGTGTAGGAATTAAGTTTATTTAGATTGTTGTTGTTGTTGTTTTAAACTGTAACCCCTATTCATCTATTCTATATAATAGTATATACGTCTGTGGTTTGTGTTGTTATTGATCCAATAAAAATAATAAAAGAACAATATTAACAATGCTTTAAATATTTAACGTATAGTATTACTCACAAATATTTGTAGTATTAGTAATCACCATATTAGTCACAAACAGCACTGAACACTTTCCACGTGTCTTGCTTGTAACACGACAAAAAAATAAACTACAATTACAATGAAGCATTCTCATTAAAAGAGCTTTCCTTCGACTTGAAGTAGAGACGCAACTCAGAACTGCTGACTGGGTGTTGTAGTTGTACACAATAGATTCGCTGTTACATCGCCCAACCTTTTAGTTCTAAAAAACAACAAATCCCATAATGCCTTGCGCCGTAATCACAGGCGTGACACGCCACGGTAAATGTCCGTGTGTAGGCGAGTCACGTGTGGAGAGTCCGTTGATCTCGTTTCGTGTAAGCAGTGTATCTCTCCTGTTTGTTCATTTGATTTGGGCCCCATTTCATGTTGTTTTCAAAACAACATTTCGTGTAGATCTATCTATCTTCGCCGAAGAATGAGCGACAACGATGATATCGAGGTCGACAGTGATGTAAGTATAGTTATTATTGTTTGTACTCTGCATGTATGAGAACGAAACCTCTTGTGTTTTCGATACTTGAGCCTCAGTATGAGGCTAGCCTGTTAGCCATCCTAGCGTTTGAAATCATTTTCCAGCCAGTTAAATGAGAATATCAAGCCAGATGAGCAGGTAAACACGGGGGTCGAGTTTATACTTGTCTCCATATATTTACATTAGCGGTTCTATGTACTAAAACCGTGCATTGCATCCATCAATAGCCAGTTAACGTTAAGTATCTCTCTTACAGCTGTAGCTACAATTGTACTTATCTGTTCTGTTTTCTTACAGGAAGAATCACCGAGATTTCACTCTGTGGTGCGTAATAAGCGGAGCAATTAATCCAGTTTAGCGTTTAATGCCGAAAATTGCTTCTCTTTTTGAGATTAGCTACAATTTATTTCCGGGTAGGTACTGAACGGCCGTAACTAATTTGCATCAGCGGACGACAAAACAAGATAGAATCAAGCCTAAAAAGGGGTAGATGTATTGGATTGAATGAGCACGAGCAGAGGAGCACACAGTCTGCTTGTTTCGAGTCTGTTCAGGGAGCTCAGTGCTCGACAGCAGAGCACTTGCTGCAGGAGGGAGGGAGGGACGTGAGCGCTGGGCTTATAGCGAGCCGCATCTACACTGCGAG
The DNA here is from genome assembly GCF_001515605.1 of Sinocyclocheilus anshuiensis. Classification (NCBI taxonomy): domain Eukaryota; kingdom Metazoa; phylum Chordata; class Actinopteri; order Cypriniformes; family Cyprinidae; genus Sinocyclocheilus; species Sinocyclocheilus anshuiensis. The sequence goes on from NW_015553274.1 coordinate 1,146,195, forward strand.
TGCGCGACGCTAGCAGTGTATATTGCGCATTAGTTGAACGATGTGAATACGTCAACAGGGTGATCCCTTGTAATGTATGCATTTCACCCAAATGAGATCTTGTTTTTGTTAGATTAGACTGTATGAATAAATAAGCAACATTAAATATGAATCCTCGACCTATGGAACATCCTCCTTTTCAATTTTCAGTCATTTTTGTTTCGCATTACCAAAGCATTAATAAACAGACAAAACAGTGATAGAAAAGAGGAAAAAAATATAATAAAATTAACACACACACACACATATATATATATATATATAGGCCTATATATATACAGGGTGCAAACAAACCAGAGGGGGGATGTTTAAAAAAAAAAAAAAATCCCCCTTAAAACTATATATCAAATCACAGTGGAGCTATAAATATATAGATTATTATTTGCAGCTGTTACAGAAATTTTTACAACAAGTACTCTAATTTGACCTTGAGATTAGCTTCGATATTTGACCGCTATTTATGATAATACTTGGTTACAATGACACTAATAGTTCTTATTTCTGCCAGGAATGCAAAATCAAACGGGAGTTAATGATATTTTGAATAGAATAACGAGAGACAAACCTGTACATATTAGAGTCCGACCGATACGGGTTTTTTGGGGCCGATACCGATATTAGGGAGTAAAAAAAAAGGCCGATACCGATATATCGGCCGATATTCTTTGTGTATATTATAGTACAGTACCAGTCAAAAGTTTGG
>NW_015553274.1:1154970-1170911 GCF_001515605.1 Sinocyclocheilus anshuiensis
TATAGTAGGGCTGCACGATTAATCGAATGCGATTGTTATGCGCATTTTGTTAGTAAAGCCGGTTCTGTAATCAGCAGTAAATCATCATCACGTGCTTTCAGATGGAGCAGAATTTACTACACATAGCCGTAGTTCACTGACAAGTTACGCAAAAAAATTGCAGACGATTTTATGTCTAATATCGACGATATTAAGCTGTTTGCATATCTTCTCAGTGAACTATGGCTCTGTGAAGTAAATGCTGCTCCATCTGAAAGCATGTGAAAATACCACATTTAATAACATATTTTTACTCCAAACATAATGTCAGTCGAGTGTTTGAAATAAATCCTTCTGTGAGATAATGTGGCTTCTTACACAGAATAAGGCACGCAACATATTTCATAGTATTTAAGCAGTGATAAAGGCATTGCATTATAAATATACTTTATTTTAGTGAAAATTATAATAATAAGAACTCCGATAAACCATATATTGCCGTAGTCGTGTGTTTATCAGTCACGTTGAATCAATGAAAGCAGTTGAATCTTCTGTTTATTCAGCTGCAGCGATAGGCATTTCCTGGATTACTTCTTCGGGGCATATTTGGAGTTTCAGCACGAGAGCGCCCTCTGGCCTTCGGATGGAGATTTACTGCTGATCACAGAACCGTGCTTCACTGAAAGATACGCATGACAATCGGAGCTTCTGTCGAATCGCGATCTCGATTCCATTTCGATTTATCGTGCAGCCCTAGCGCTGACTTTCTGAAAAGCCCTGCATGGATTAAGGCGCGTGAACCAGGATCACGAAACCCAGATGGTCTCTATTAAGCAGTTAAAGTCCATTTCTGATTTTATTGTTGTTTGTATTGTCATGTTGCAGTATTTTACTTAATAAAAATATTTTTATTTTTGGTATTTTATATGCTCTGTTGGTGGTTGGTGGGGTAGCATCACCCGGGGGGATTTTTTTTTTATCCTAATATATATATATATATATATATATACACACACACATACATTCATACATATGTAGAATGTATATGAACTAATTGGGAACATTATTACATGTAAATATTAAAGGTATTGTTATCTCCAAAATAAATTCTGTCATTATTTATTTACCGTCATGTTACAAATCTGTATGATTTTTTTTTTCTGTGAAATGCAAAAAATGAGAAAAGATGCAATGAAGATGAAGGTCTATCAGTCCCTAATATTCTGTATTAAATGTTCTATATTCTGTATTAAAGTCATACAGGTTTGAAACAACATGAAGGTTTTGATAATGCAATTTAAATTTTTTTGTGAACTATCACTTTAAATTAACTCTAAAATTTCCGGTCTGGGCAGTGAGGTTTTAAGGCAGTTGATTTCTCAGGCTTTCACACCTTAACATTTCTATGCATTTGTGATTGTCCTTTTATTAAAGCATAATGCTTTTGTTTTTACCATTATACATCACAATAACCCAGAGGCCTGAACAAGTGCGTGAACCTGCTGCTTAACAAGTATTGCTAACAGACATGAATCTTTAAAGGGGTCATATGATGCTTTTTTTAAAGATCATTATTTTGTGTATTTGGTGTAACCGAATATGTTGACATGCTTTAATGTTCAAAAAACACATCAGCTTGTAACACTCCAAAGAGAAAGGAAAACTTGAAATCGCATCATATGACCCCTTTAAAGAAAAATGTAGTAGTGCAGTGGTGGCATAGAGTAGTTTATCCCCTAAATCAATTTAAAACTACATTGCTGAGTGCTTCATTTAAATTATGTGACCAAGTTAAAATTTTAATGTCTCTCAGAAACTGTATAAAATAATAAAATGGTTTACAATGTGAACTTGGGCATTTTCAAAAACTAAAAAAGCCTGATCATCTCCTTAGTTCACTTAATGTCACTTTGAAATTAATACAGTATAGCTTTCCGTGCATTTGGAAATTTCTTGGGATTTTTTGGAGATGGGACCACAGTCTGTTAAACCAGTGAACTGTTTGCTCAGCTTGTACTTGGGCTGCTCTGTTTAACTAGAAAATGGGCTTGTAGACCCCTTCACACCCTAGATTAAAACTGAGACTAGATAATTGATTTTAACTGTACAATTGTGTTATTTTTTGACTTACCAACCTGTTTTGATGTTAAAGGGATAGACGTAACTGTCGTCATTTACTCACATTCATGTCGTTCCAAACCTGTATGGCTTTCAAACAAAAAGAAGATATGCTGAAGAAACTGCTTTTATCCATACAATGGAAGTTAATGCAGTCCAAAATGACATTGGTCCTCACTGACTTTCATTGAATGAATAAAAAAAAAACACGTTTTGTGTTCCACACTTGAAAGTCATACAGATTTGGAATGACGTGAGGGTCAGTAAATGATGTCAAAAGCTTTATTTTTTAGTGAGCTATCACTTTAAGTAGTGACTGGTCAGTGTGAAAGGTGTGTCAATGGAGTTCATATCAAGATGTTTAAAATAGCATTCATCACAAAGCAGGCTTGTTATTACTAGCCTTGAGTTTTCATTGGGTAGACTGGAGATATGAGGTCAGCAGCGTCCCCAAAGTCCTGTTATCTCCCACTTCTTTTTGTGCTGAGAGGAAATCGTTTTTCTTATCAGTATGTTGAGATCATAGGACAACAGGAAGGCATGTTGTAGACAATATTCCAAGAAAGCTTTCCTCTGCAATTGTACTTATCATTTTGCTTTCTTTTATGTAAGTTACAGACCTTTATACCTTTAATTTAGTGGAGAAACATTGTTCTTTTTGTGATAGAATTGTGGAGAAACCACATGCATAGTTTTCACTATACTTGAGTGCAGAATAGCCCTTGGCATGTTGAGCACTTGGCCACTTCATGTGCATGTAATTCAATCCTGACATTGGCAGTGTACAGCGTAACCTTCTAGACATTAGACAGACAGACTGGATCTGCCAGTAACACTATGGCCACACATAGCTCTTCCAGGTGCAGCATAGACCCTGGAATGTCTTTGTGCTGCCTGGTGGAACTGCTTTCGTTTTGCTTCTTTTTCCAAGGAATGCAAAAAGGGCACTTGTTAATGAGTCGCTGGATTCGAAACAGGTTTTACAGCTGTGCTTTTATGTAATAACAGTGTCTTGGCCAAGCCCAGTGACATTGGACTCCAGTGGCCGTGTTGTTTGAGGGATAGTACAATTGCAGTCTTTGTCCTATAAAAGCAGATAAGTCAATAAATTAGTATGTCTTAAATTAACTAAAGGAAATTCTAAAAAAAATTTGCAACAAACATAGTCCACAAGAATAAGCTGCAAAAAAAAACATACCATATGCAACTTGTCTCTATTACAAGTCGCAATTTTTTAGATTGTCATGATCACTTAGTTTTTGTTGAGATTTAAAGGTCTGTATTACTAAATGGTTTGCTAGTTAAACTATAAGTGTTTTCTTATAACTCACACTATTAGCCAATGGCACCATGACCAGCGAAGAGGCTGAAGCCGCTGTGATTCTCTCATTGCAGGCAGACAAACGGGCACATCACAATGCGCTGGAGCGCAAACGTAGGGACCACATCAAAGACAGCTTTCACAGCCTTCGGGATTCCGTTCCTGCCTTGCAAGGGGAAAAGGTTGGTGAATGTCACTGGTAAAACCATGCAGAACACAAGTAGACATAAAGGATGTTTGTTTTGTGTGCTTTTTGTTAATTAAATCTCAGCTGTTACACTGAATGTGATGACTTTAAATGTTATCATGAGATGATTAGCGTGGGATTTCCATGTCGAGGTGTGAATGAAAAGCGTAATGAGAATTGGGAGCAGAGTGGGTCCAGACTGACTGATGTGATCCAAGTATAGGCGTGGTGCCAGGAAGCCATTACAAGGGGAAATGCGGTTTCTCCTTCCTCTTGTGTTTCATATCTGAAATAGAATGTTCAAGAATGTAGTAGAAATCATTTTTGACCTTTATGATAGAGCTATATTTCTACTTGACTAGGGATGCACAATATGGTGGTACCATATTGGTTATTGGCTGATGTATGTTTTATTATTTATTGGTATCGCTTAATATTGGATATTTTTGCTCTGTTTTTACATTTATATTAAGTTGGTGTTAGATGACGGCAAAGGTAAATAAATAATTGAATCTCTCTGTTAAATGTAGCATTTAGCTAATCTCAAAATGAATGTTTTTCACACTGTACATTATAATGTTGTGATGCCTAAATACATTTGTAGCATTTAAAATAATTGATTATAGTTAAATGTTTTATTTTTAATTAATTTGGTTAAAATAGTATAGAAATTTAATATCGGACATTTATTGGTTATTAGTCATAACAAAATAATGAATGCTTCCCTAATCATTTTACTATTTCTCTAGTGAATTTATGGCTTTTTGCCACCATCTAACGCTCACTTAGTAATCTTTGAAAGCATGATTAATAATTTAATAATGCTGTTATTAGAATGAATGTCTGTTTTTATACTGTAAATTATAATGTTGTGATGCCAACTTTTTTTTTTATTGAATATTTTTAAGTGTTTCAATTTTCATTTTATAGACATATTGAGTTTTCAGCCAGTTATTGGTCATAACATGAACATTTTTGGCTTATCAGTATCGACCAGAATTTTCCAAATGTGTAGCTTTTTAAATAGGAGGTTTTTAATGGGGTGGTTGATTATGATTTCACTTTTTGAACTTTAGTTTGTGTGTAATGTTGCTGTTAGAGCATAAACAATGTCTGCAAAGTTACGACGCTCGGAGTTCAATGCAAAGGGAGATATTTTCTTTCAAAGAAATCGCTGTTTAAGGACTACAAAAAATGGCTGGTAGGGACTACAACGAGCTTCTTCCTGGATTTGTGACACCACTAACCCGGATGTTTACATAAATCCCGCTCCCGGGAACACGCAACTACCTGTAATGGTAAGGGGGTGTGACGTTTCCGCACAACGTGCACTGGGCGGTTAGCGAATCACAAACACACCGAGCCTGCTAACCAATCAGAGCCCATTGCGTATTTCTGAGTGAGGGGCTTCATAGAACCAGGAACTCAACAGACCGTTTTGACGAGAATGGAAACAGCGGTGTAGAATAAAGGTAAAATATGTGAAAATAATGAGTTTTTTTTTTTTTAAACTAAGCATGAACACATTACACTGCACACCATAAACAATCAAGCTTTCGAAAAAAGCTGATCAACCACCCCTTTAAGCTATTTGTGTTCTTATTTGGGTTGTTTGAATTGGTTTGGGGTTCATATGTGTGCAATGTAACTACATTCCTTGCGTCAAATTCTAGTTTTTAATTTGTTGCTGACAGCAATCTATCAAACAGGCATCCCGAGCTCAAATCCTAGACAAAGCCACAGAGTACATCCAGTACATGCGACGGAAAAACCACACACACCAGCAGGACATCGACGACCTGAAGAGACAGAACGCTCTGCTGGAGCAACAAGGTGGGTGACGCTGCGTTACTCCTCACTTTTGTCGTCTGGTCATGCCGATCTGTGCCAGTAGGTTTCTGTGCAGAAGTCTAATTTGGCTGTTGTAGTGCCTCATCATACAACATATGATTTTAGGCAAAAAATGAAGAATTGTCGTCCTATGTTTTTAATTTCCAGTACGGGCACTGGAGAAAGTCAAGGGGACCACGCAGCTGCAGGCCAACTACTCCTCTTCAGACAGCAGCCTGTACACCAATCCCAAGGGCAGCGCTGTATCGGCCTTCGACGGTGGTTCCGACTCGAGCTCGGAGTCTGAGCCGGAGGAACAGCGTTCCCGGAAGAAGCATCGCGGGGAGGACAGCTAAACAGCGGATCCTCGGCCTGCTCCACAAAGTTCTCCTCAGAGGGGAGGGAGAGTCACAGCAATGGCCTGTTTCTTGTTGTATTTTGTGTACCTCAATCGCCCCAAACCATTTTGATCAATCTCTTTCAGTGAATGTCAACCCTCGATTCCACACCTGAAGAAACCTCCGCCAGGTTTACAAGAGAGAGGGACGCCTGTTACGGGAAGAACACTCACGGAAAACAACTTGTTTTTACTCTCCCTCCCTCTCCGACTCTGTTCGTCCATCTTGCGTCCTGGCACACGCAACAACAAACGATGATTTAAACCCAAAATGAGGCAGCTTTGCAACTTAAGGACTTGATGCTTTGTATGTTTGTTTGTTTTTTTGTACCCTTGTCTGCAATCCCTCCGGATGGAAATCCAAAGGGGTGAATGAGGCGTACAGCTCCTAGCACTGCTAAAATATATATATATATATATATATTTTTTTTGGAATATCTTAAAGCCTGTTTAGAACTTACCCTTAGCTGAATTGTCCCGAGTGGTTTGCCTTTCTAAATATTTGTTACTTTTCCATAAAGGAATGTTTTTGAAGCATCTGTCAATGTACCCCTTGTTAGACCTATGGGATGAGTGACACATTTTGATGTTATCGATAAAATCCCTTATTTAAAAAAAAAAATGCTTTATGGGAAGGCTGCTGAGCTTGTGTTGTATTTGTTGTTTTAGCCTGATGTAGTAAAGTTTACAGGTTGGGGAAAAAAGAGATTTTGTTTCTTTAAAAAAAAGGGGGTTAAAGTAAAAAGTGATAAAGCGTATATTTTGCATCTGTCACCTGAGCCTCCCAAACATGTTTTTCATGTATTTCACTCCATATTGGGAATATAAATGTTGCAAATGATGTTCCTCCCCACAAAGCTAGTCAATATTGAAAGAGTAGATTCATGTCGTGACTTTTAAAGGTAAATGTTCATCGGAAACCGCTGCACACTACAAAAGTTGCATTTTGAGTGTCTAGGAGACATGAGTGTGCGCGCGCGCGTGTATCTTTTACCATATTTTCCACTTAGTACATTAGTAAACTGAGTAGGTCTGATTCCATTCCATGAAATTACAGGTATGTTGTACATACTGCCAACAGTTGTCTTGCAAGTTGAGGCCTACCTTTACAATGAGAATATAAATAAAACTATTTTATCCTTTACATATGCTGCGTGGTTCCTTTGGTTCTCTATATATTTTTTACTCCAATGTCCCAGTTGTCCACAACAAAAAGTCACTGTAACTTTAAGATGTTTGTGATTTAATGGTTAAGGATTGAGGAAAGGGTTTTTAAAAATATATTTTACTTCCTATTTTTACCAGATAAAATATTTTTGAGCTTAGCATAACTATAATAATGCATATTCATAAAATGTAAATTGATATATTGCAATCTCCATTTTCATACATGAACTTTTTCAGGTCTAAAAATCACACTTTCAAAAATTATATATCAGACAGTGGAAACCCTGGCTCTTCAAAAGAAAAAAAGAAAAAGTTGTTAGGGGGGGAGGGGGAGTGGTGAATAAAAATTATTTTAGCAAATTTTAATGCTTTTTTCTTATTTTAAATCAATTTAAGTCATCGCAAAGGGGAAAAAAATGGTTGCAGTTTATACGACACTATTTTATGAAACTTATTTTATTTGATCATTTACTCACTCATGTTTTCAAACCTGTATGACTTTGCTAGATTTTTTTTAAATAAGCTTAGATGCGAAACTCAAAAACTGAAAACAAAAGCACCATAAAATTGTTCTGTATTATATTATGTGTGCTTTAATCCAAGTCTTCTAAACCATATGTGTGAAGCTTCGTGTGAGCAACAAGTAAAAAAATCCATTGAATTAATTCCCCTCCATCGTAGTTCTCAAATGTCATTCATACTTGCGCACATTCATACATACACATCAGGAGATGCACTCAAACTATTTGAATAAACTTGGGTGAGGACAAATTTTATGGATTAACAATGTTGATTTTTGTTCTGAAAACTGAATTGTCCACATTTATCCAAGCTTCTCCTTTTGTGTTCCACAAAAGAAATAAAGTCATACAGGTTTGGAAAGACATGAGAGTAAGTAAATAATGACAGAACTTTCATTTTTGGATGAACTGTTCCTTTAATGTGCTCTGATAAAATGCCATTCTGTTTTGATACTTCATACCAGCACATTAAGATTAAAGCATAATGACTGAATTATTGAATACAGTTTAAAAGCTCATTAAACGGCACAGATGATATTTTTAAATTGCACCCAAAGATTACAAAATGTAAACACTGTACTCACGGCTGAGTAGTCAAACTATATTTACATATTCGGCAGTTACCATATTCGTTTCAATCGTACCCGTCAAACCGCACACATTAATTAAAGATGACAGAAATTAAAGTCAAATGATGGACTGCCTACAGTGAGTATAGATCATCCATAATACACCAACCAGAAAACTTCCATCCAAGTCTTTATTTCTGTCCAGAACCTACTGCCACGTGCACTCTGGGAAACATTTACCAAAGCCCAAAATAAGCTGGTATGTGCAATAAAATATCAATCAACGACTGGTGCATGAAAAACACCTCGCCTAGTCAGTCTCTACTGTTTTCCCTGGCTAAAACCCATAACCCCATGCTGAAGCTGTAGTAGATCAGACCCTCAGAGTGTTTCCCCATCTGTAGATGCTATACAGACCAGCAAAGGACGTTTGGCTACAGCATTTACAGAAGATGCCTCTGCGTTAGGTCAAGCTAGCTCAAACCCCCAAAATACGTTTAGAATAGAAAAAGAGGAAAAGTCTATGACTGGTCCATTGCACTTGGTGTAGGTCCTGTCTGAACTGGAACAGGCAACCGGTGGAAATGTTCAATCGCTTGGGCGACCTTCTCTGGGCAGATGTTGTAAACTGGATGAGTTGGTGCCTGGATGGAAGAAATATGAAAACATTTAGTTATATTAGTACATTCATCTCAACTGAGTTTTCAGTATCTCTCACCAGTCTGTTCTCGTCCCGACCGAGGATCAGCTCGTTATGGAGGTCTTTGTTTCCGAAATGCTGTGCTATCGAGAGTCCACTCAGACAGTAGCACGTGTGGTAGAAATCTCTAGACCTGTGGGGAATCAATGCTGATCGATTATGAAAGTCTGGTTTGGTCTTCATAATTTGGTTTTATTTTAGTTTGATCCACAAAGTTAAAAATACAGATGTAATGACCTACAAGAGGCCAATGGTTTTTCCATGACCTTACCAGCTACATGTTTGTGGTTTTGTTCGTTACTGGAAAAAGGATATTTACAAATCATTAAAAATCCTGTTTGTGATTCATTGAAAAGAATCATTTCAAAAGAATGATTCAATCACAGATTTGACATCACTACAGAAAGTTTTGCTCCACACAAATTCGAGATGAGCATTATCTAGCTGATGAAATGTTTTAGAGCAGAGTTTTACATTACTTTTTTTGGTTGGAAATGAATTAAATATTCAGTGTAAGTATATAATTATCTAAACTTCATCAATACATTTTCTCCCCCAAGAAAAAAAACAAAAAACTAGTATATACCTTATTTCAGTGATTCTAAACCAGGGGGTCAGGGCCCACAAGTTCTAAGAGGGCCTCAAAATGATATACGAAAAAGTGATTTAAAATACGACAAAACAACTTTGTGATTTTTAAATGTATTAAATTTACATTTTATGAACATTTTTCAAGTTATGCCAAGCTTTAAGATACTTTAATGGGTAGAAATTGTGAGTAAAAATTATTTTTAAAAATTCTTATCCAGTAAATCACAAAAAACTGGAAAGGTCATGGGGCCTTCAAATATTGTTTGGTGACAATGGGGGGGCCTTCATGTCAAAAAGTTTGATAATCTGACATTTAATTTGACACATTACCGGTACACATTAATGCAAGCTTATAGACTGTATTATCTATGTATGTATTTGTGGGTGTGCAGTGGAAGAGCTGTACTCACTTGCCCGGTTTGTCCAGAAGGCCTCCACCAGGATTCTGGCAGCAGAGAAGGATGTATTCCTGCAGGGCCTTTCTCTCAAACATCCAGCTACTCGCGCTCAGCGTTGAGTCTCCTACACACACAGTAATATTTTCATCGGTTAATCTACCAAATCTGACACTAGACCTCGTGTGTTTTATATCCATGTTGGGTTTAAATGAAGACAAAAAAGTACATCAGAAAAAACACAGACAAAAATGTGAAAAAGTAAATGAATGTATGAAAACTATAACCTTATGAACCTTGTAGTATTTTAATCACTCGATTACCACTAAATGTTTCATATATAAGCAAAAGTGTTGTTGTTGTTTTTCTAGGATGACTGCTCACCTTCTTTAAAAAGAACCCTGTGGAGTAACGGTAATAGCCCTGCTTGCCAGAAGGAGTAACACCCATCCACCAGCTTGTTACAGCGGCCCTGAAAACCACCTTCAAAACGCATTTGTCTACTGGTTACCCAGCGCTAATGAAGGAAAAAGAGAGAAAATCCTCCAATTTACAGGTTTACAAGTATCAGCATAGGAAGATCATTAGTGCTGCTGCCTTATCGTTAAGACAAATCTGTCTGTGCACTGGGACTGTTTAGGTCAACATCTGCCAAAGGCCCTGGAGATCTGCTGATCTAAGCATCTACAACATTGCAGCACAATGCATGTTTAGTGTCTCCGAGGAACCTGTAATGAGGCACTTCTCCTCCAATGTTCAGGATACACGCAACTGACCTTTAATGCATCTCATAAACCTCAGTTTATTCACTCTAATGGACAGGAAGAGTCAGGTTAAGTAAAAGATGGAACTGTAGCAAAGGGAAAACAAGGCAAGATACTTACTAACAAGGTTTTGAGATCCAGCATATGTTCTTTGCCCAGTATGACCAGGGCAGCAGTACCACAGAAGGTATAGCCGCCATGTGCTTCAAGTCCTGGTACTCCACCTAAACCGCCCTCCCAGTTCTGACAGCTGAAGGCCGAAGGAAAGCACAACATCGCAGTATTTATCGGTTAAAGAATTATGTCATTCTGTGTGCTGTGTCTGAGATTTAATTCATTTAGGGACAGAACACGCTTTTGTGTTTAAACGTGAAACACAGGGCAGTGGAATGGGAAAAAAAGTTTTTTTACAAGTTGAACTCAACTTGTAAAAACAATCATCTGAGTGTCGTCACCTCCCGATACAAACACGCCCCATAGTTTAGTCCCACTCCTGACACTGATTAACATGTTTCCGTGGAAGGCATCGAAAATTCAAATGCTAACGAAATTGCGATTCCGGTTGAGTTTTGGCAGGTTACATGCGTGACACAGAAAGAGTGAAAAAGCAGACGTGGTAATTAATATTACTATTTAAATATGACAGGCTCATTACTCGCAAGACATGGGTAATACATTTGCAATTGAACTTGGCTTTTCCATTTGAAATTTGGCAGTCAATGTAAATTCGCGAAAGCGAAAATGCAAATGGTCATGCAAGATCTGCAATTTTGTTTGGATTATGTCACAATTTATGCATCCACATATGGAAAACGCAATTGAAAATACAGTTTGCAATTCCTTTTGAAAATATTCCGGAATATCCTTCCATAGTGAATGGCCCTTTAAAGTGTAATAAATAAATAATTTTTATTGATATTAAAATGTTTTTCCTAAAAATTCAGAATTAGTTTTTCTGTTCAACCATGTTATATGGGTGAATAGCATGATATAGACAAGATTTGGGCACCAAATGGGTTGTTCCACAGGTTTCATGTTGAGCCTCTATTAACGCCATGTCAGCAGCAGTGGTTATATGGCAAGAGGAAACATTTTAATTTCACAATTCAGTCATATACATCATTTCAAAACAATTATATAACAGTTTTGTTTGAAAATTATATATATAAATAAATAAATAAATACAAATATACAAAAACATACATATAATAAAAACAATAACAAGAACAAAAGTAATAAGAACAATTATATAGTCTTTCAGCTTAATGCATGACAAAAAAATTTTAATCGTCCCAGGAGAATTCTTGAAAAAAGAGAAAAAAATGTCCATTAAAATATTTTCTGAATAAAAACGTTGCCTAGTATTATTTAAAATTGGACATTCGATTATAATCTGAATGTAACTGAATTGGCATGTTTTGAAATAGAATGTGGAAGTAGTTACCTAAGAATCCAATTGTGCGTCCCATCAAACAGGGTGGGGGTGATTATATTGGTGAGTGAAGCCACAGAAGCTGCACAATATGCACTCCTATCAGATTAGACACACAATAGCAACCATGAGTGAACAGGCAGACAATGATCACCATCTATGCATGTTAATAACCACAAGCTACATAAGATTAAGAATAAGACTAAAAGTCTGTAGGATCCAATTAGTTTTCAAAGTGACTTTCTTTGTTTAGCGCTGACCTATGGTGAACATTAAGCATTTTTCTAGCACTAATCTGTCTGTTGGGAACAGTAAAAGGTCACTCTTGAAAAATGCTTCAGCACAGTAACATCAGAACATGGGCAATAGAGAGATGTATGGATGTTGTGAAGATGCTTCAGGGTATGCTGGAACAACAGTGACAGAACTCACCTGACATCCACCTCCCCGCCCACATGCATCACAAAGGAGCCATCTGGCTGCTTCACAGAGTACAGGAAATCCAGAAGCTTCTCTCTGATGGGGGAGGGGGGAAAAAAGATTGCGTTTCCATGGTAATATGATCAATGCAACATCTGTGGGCAAGCAGGTGATAATACAAAGCAAATGTGAAACCTGTTGATGACTTTGTAGGCCTCTTCTGTGCCCAGGATGCAAAGGGCATTTACAGCTGCGTAGGTGGGAGCCAGGTGAGCGTGTTGACACGGACCTCCAACGAACCCACCTGTCGGACTCTGACATCTGGCCAGAAACTGACACACGCTAGCAGACAACAGTTAACATTGTGATATATTTACAACAACAGGCATATAAATGTCATAGGAACTTAAAGTGCCCCTATTATGCCATTTCGAATATTGCATTTTATGCAGTGTGCAATGTAGTGAATGTAACCGATCTGCAAAGTTGTAAAGCTGAAAGTGCATGATAAATAAAGTTATTGTCTCCCAAAAGAAAGAAACAGCTCAGAACAGTCTAAACGAGTCGTCGTCAAAATTTGAATCCCACTTCCGTAACGGCTACACGTCACGTAACACATTTGCATAATGCCCGCCTATGTTCTACATTGGTCAGCTGCGAACACTATAGCTTGTTCGTGTGGTTAACATCTCAACATGTCGAGAAGACGCTGTGTCCTATGCTGTGTAAATTCATTTTATTTTCACTTCCGAAAGATGAGGCTGCAAAGAATCAGTGGTTAAAATTCACAGTAGTACAACCCCAATCTTTTTTTGTGTTCCCGTAATTTTTCTGATGACTGCTTCTCTAATCTCGGGGAGTTCGATGCGAGTTTCACAAAACGCTTGCTCTTGAAAGATGTTTCAGTTCCCAATTTATTTGGACCAGCTCTCTCCACTGAATAACAACCTGTAAGTATGATAAATAACAGATGTTTATATTTTCAGTCGAGCATTCAAAATACGCAACTATGGCAAAAGACTGAATCTTAGAACTCCTTCGAACGAATCATTTGAGAATCGTTGGAAAATGAGGTGATATTAAATGCATATTTTGAGAAAACGAAAGCAATTTTTGACCTTGCATGCATGTAAACCTGTTGAAGAAGACTCCCAAAACAATATTAGGAACCTTAAAAATGGCATAATAGGGGCACTTTAAAATTTAAGCAAAAAGCCATATCCTAAAATTATTAGGGAAGCACCTTTATTTTAAAACATTATTTTCATGCTTTCATTGATAGCAGACAAATGACAGATTGAAATTCTATATTATCTTGTCTAATTAAATTTAAAATAAATAACAAAAAAATAAAATTAATCATTTTACATGCTGCAAGTGAATGTAAGCATCACACCAAAAAAAAAAAAAGGATATTCAGTTTGAGATTTGCTCAAGATTAATTTGAAAAGTGTTATTAAATTACTAGTGTTTTTAAAAAATAACTTTGAGCATTACATGATAGTAAAGATAATCTAAATGTAAAAATATGCTAAATGAACATGCTCAATTAGAAATGCAATATTGACAGATACCAACAGATTTGAAAAAAAATCTCTTAAATCAAACACAATCTCTTAAATGAAATAATGTAAATATAATTCCCTAAATATATTCCAGTCTCTAATTTGACTTTGCTATTAAAGTCACATTTGCTATTAATGCTGTATAAAATTGATTAAAATTGACTAAATTATCGCTTTCAGAAAAAGCATTAAAAACAATAAAGAATGCAGTAACAATCATAGCAAAATGATGACTACAAAAAGACTCTTCTAATGAATTTACCTCTGTGTTACAGTCACAGTCTGTGTTACAGTTATTTTTGCCTGTTTGAAAGTCATAACCACCTAAGATGTCTTCAACCAGGCAGTTATAAAGCGATCTAAGCATAGTCTGCGTGGAGAAAGAATGCATCTGTGTCATAGCTACTAATGTAATGCAACTTTGACTTTATCTGTAGTGGTCACGTTAAGACCAGGATAGTAAGGGGGGGTAAGGGGATAGTAAATAGGTAAGGGGACCTAAGCATGTGTCTCACTGCCACATGTACTCTGAATCGCAGAGAAGGGCTGGTACTCACTCTGAGGCAACTGCTGCCGGCACAGACTCCTCTAGCAGCTCCAGACTGTGCAGGATCCAGTAGCAGAGCCAAGGCCGGCTGGCATCCAAACACTGAAGCCAAATAACATGCAGATTCAGCAGCCATTACCCGTTGAAGTACTAAAATAACTCAAACTAAATGTAAAAACTAAAACTTAATAAAAACATATTATAAAGACGTATTATAAAGACATTAAAAACCACAGAAAATATAAAAATAAAATCTAACTCTAAATGTTAGCAAAAACTATAATAGTATATCAGTGATACTACAACAACACTGCTTTTTGAGTTTTTTCAAAAGACACTGTTTACCTCATATGCATCAGAGAGATGGCGTAAACCTTTCTTCAGATAATGATAGTGTTGTTCCCTCAGTAAAGTGGGCCTGAAAAAATAGTGTAGAATCATCCATTTAAGCATCTTATTAGAATCTAGCTACTGCAAACTAGAAATCATTTTTAAACTAAAAATATTACTCTATTCATATAGTCATGTGATCAATTTGTATTGTAATCAAGATTTATAATAGCTTAGTACAAGGCAACAACTTGTTTGTACAAAGTAAGTTCAACAACTGAGCTGACATCCTCCAATTATCCCCATCAAAGGAAGTGGCGGTGTTAAAATGCAACCCTCTACATTGCGAGTAAATCACTCGCATATGCGACTAAATCTTACTCTGGGCGACTAAATAATGTCTAACATTAGCCATTGGCTAATAAATTCTTAGATTTTACACGCCAGTATGTGTGTAAGGCGTTCAACACAGATTTTCACTCGATAAACACGCTGACTGAGCGCTTGAGAGTTTCGCTCTCCGTCAAGCGATCTGTACTATTTGGATGCGCTCACTGGATCTTGTCATGTACTCAATGGATGCGCAGTATATAGCACGCAGCGCACCTGTATTTGGCGTACCGTAAACTAGTGTGAAGGCGCACGACTCGCCGTCGCTTTACTGATAGCGCTGTGTTTCTCACACATGCAAAGAGAGAGAGCGAGAGTCTTGCATACCATGCTGAATCGACGCGCTACATGTAAACCATATTCTTTGTAGTAATTTACTGTCAAAATAACAGAGTTCATTTAGAATTATTCAGCTTTTAAAAACAAGCAGAATATATGCCGGTTTCTCGGCAGTGGACGGAGCTAATGCGCGAACAGCTCTCGTTGGCTGGCGCTCATCTATTACCGTCCTTGTTTTGATTTCTGCAAATCAGTTCGAGCGAACGCTGACAACGTCATTAATATTCATGAACCCAGCAGATAATAATAGTTAATAATAATAGTCTTTTAATAATAATTACTATTACCTATGACCAACAATATCTTAAACACCACCACCAGTCCTAAGTTCAGTTAAAATGACAAATATGCATTCATTCATGGTTACCAAGTTTTAGTT